>NW_028149367.1:0-42487 GCF_964270895.1 Podarcis filfolensis
GCAAAAATCTGAAATTCTCCAATTCTCTCAAAAATGGTGCCATACTGTTGCAACTTCTCCCCTGAAAGGTTTGGCAGTGGAAACAGAAGCCTTTTTATCATAGGAAATGAAATCAGCCCTCGAAGACAAAACCTGCGGGGAAAAACTTTTCTAAGCCCGGGGGTCACAATTTCAGCAAAAATCTAAAATTCTCCAATTCTCTCAAAAATGGTGCCAAACTGTTGCAAATTCTCCCATGAAAGGTTTTGCGGTGGAAACAGAAGCCTTTTTGTCATAGGAAATGAAATCAGCCCATGATAACAAAACCTGTGGGAAAAAAATTTCTAAGCCCCGGGGTCACAATTTCAGTAAAAATCTGAAATTCTCCAATTCTCTCAAAAATGGTGCCAAACTGTTGCAAATTCTCCCCTGAAAGGTTTGGCGGTGGAAACAGAAGCCTTTTTATCATATGAAATGAAATCAGCCCTCGAAGACAAAACCTGTTGAAAAATTTTTTTCTAAGCCCCGGGGTCACAATTTCAGCAAAAATCTGAAATTCTTCATTTCTCTCAAAAATGGTGCCAAACTGTTGCAAATTCTCCCCTGAAAGGTTTGGTGGTGGAAACAGAATCCTTTTTATCATATGAAATGAAATCAGCCCTCGAAGACAAAACCTGCTGAAAAAAATTTTTCTAAGCCCCGGAGTCACAATTTCAGCAAAAATCTGAAATTCTCCAATTCTCTCAAAAATGGTGCCATACTGTTGCAAATTCTCCCCTGAAAGGTTTGGCGGTGGAAACAGAAGCCTTTTTATCATAGGAAATGAAATCAGACCTCAAGAACTTAAGCTGTGGAAAAAAAGATTTCTAAGCCCCGGGGTCACAATTTCAGCAAAAATCTGAAATTCTCCAATTCTCTCAAAAATGGTGCCAAACTGTTGCAAATTCTCCCCTGAAAGGTTTGGCGGTGGAAACAGAAGCCTTTTTATCACAGTAAATGAAATCTGCCCTCGAAGACAAAACCTGTGGAAAAAAAAATTTCTAAGCCCCGAGGTCACAAATTGAGCAAAAATCTGAAATTCTCCAATTCTCTCAAAAATGGTGCCAAAATGTTGCAAATTCTCCCCTGAAAGGTTTGGCTGTGGAAACAGAAGTCTTTTTATCATAGGAAATGAAATCAGCCCTCGAAGAGAAAACCTGTGGGGAAAAAAATTTCTAAGCCCCGGGGTCACAATTTGAGCAAAAATCTGAAATTCACCAATTCTCTCAAAAATGGTGCCAAACTGTTGCAAATTCTCCCCTGAAAGGTTTGGCGGTGGAAACAGAAGCCTTTTTATCATAGGAAATGAAATCAGCCCTCAACAACTTAAGCTGTGGAAAAAAAGATTTCTAAGCCCCGGGGTCACAATTTGAGCAAAAATCTGAAATTCACCAATTCTCTCAAAAATGGTGCCAAACTGTTGCAAATTCTCCCCTGAAAGGTTTGGCGGTGGAAACAGAAGTCTTTTTATCATAGGAAATGAAATCAGCCCTCGAAGTCAAAACCTGCGGAAAAATTTTTTTCTAAGCCCCGGGGTCACAATTTCAGCAAAAATCTGAAATCCTCCAATTCTCTCAAAAATGGTGCCATACTGTTGCAAATTGTCCTCTGAAAGCTTTGGCGGTGGAAACAGAAGCCTTTTTGTCATATGAAATGAAATCAGCCCTCGAAGACAAAACCTGTTGAAAAAAATTTTTCTAAGCCCCGGGGTCACAATTTCAGCAAAAATCTGAAATTCTCCAATTCTCTCAAAAATGGTGCCATACTGTTGCAAATTCTCCCCTGAAAGGTTTGGCGGTGGAAACAGAAGCCTTTTTATCATAGGAAATCAAATCAGCCCTCAACAACTTAAGCTGTGGAAAAAAAGATTTCTAAGCCCCGGGGTCACAATTTCAGCAAAAATCTGAAATTCTCCAATTCTCTCAAAAATGGTGCCAAACTGTTGCAAATTCTCCCCTGAAAGGTTTGGCGGTGGAAACAGAAGCCTTTTTAACATAGGAAAAGAAATCAGCCCTCGAAGACAAAACCTGTGAAAAAAATTTTTTCTAAGCCCCGGAGTCACAATTTCAGCAAAAATCTGATATTCACCAATTCTCTCAAAAATGGTGCCATACTGTTGCAAATTCTCCCCTGAAAGGTTTGGCAGTGGAAACAGAAGCCTTTTTATCATAGGAAATGAAATCAGCCCTCGAAGACAAAACCTGCGGGGAAAAAATTTTCTAAGCCCCGTGGTCACAATTTCAGCAAAAATCTAAAATTCTCCAATTCTCTCAAAAATGGTGCCAAACTGTTGCAAATTCTCCCCTGAAAGGTTTTGCGGTGGAAACAGAAGCCTTTTTGTCATAGGAAATGAAATCAGCCCATGATAACAAAACCTGTGGAAAAAAAATTTCTAAGCCCCGGGGTCACAATTTCAGTAAAAATCTGAAATTCTCCAATTCTCTCAAAAATGGTGCCAAACTGTTGCAAATTCTCCTCTGAAAGGTTTGGCGGTGGAAACAGAAGCCTTTTTGTCATATGAAATGAAATAAGCCCTCGAAGACAAAACCTGTTGAAAAATTTTTTTCTAAGCCCCGGGGTCACAATTTCAGCAAAAATCTGAAATTCTCCAATCCTCTCAAAAATGGTGCCATACTGTTGCAAATTCTCCCCTGAAAGGTTTGGCGGTGGAAACAGAAGCCTTTTTATCATAGGAAATGAAATCAGCCCTCAACAACTTAAGCTGTGGAAAAAAAGATTTCTAAGCCCCGGGGTCACAATTTCAGCAAAAATCTGAAATTCTCCAATTCTCTCAAAAAAGGTGCCAAACTGTTGCAAATTCTCCCCTGAAAGGCTTGGCGGTGGAAACAGAAGCCTTTTTATCACAGTAAATGAAATCTGCCCTCGAAGACAAAACCTGTGGGAAAAAAAATTTCTAAGCCCCGGGGTCACAAATTGAGCAAAAATCTGAAATTCTCCAATTCTCTCAAAAATGGTGCCAAACTGTTGCAAATTCTCCCCTGAAAGGCTTGGCGGTGGAAACAGAAGCCTTTTTATCACAGTAAATGAAATCTGCCCTCGAAGACAAAACCTGTGGGGAAAAAAATTTCTAAGCCCCGGGGTCACAAATTGAGCAAAAATCTGAAATTCTCCAATTCTCTCAAAAATGGTGCCAAAATGTTGCAAATTCTCCCCTGAAAGGTTTGGCGGTGGAAACAGAAGTCTTTTTATCATAGGAAATGAAATCAGCCCTCGAAGACAAAACCTGCGGAAAAAAATTTTTCTAAGCCCCGGGGTCACAATTTCAGCAAAAATCTGAAATCCTCCAATTCTCTCAAAAATGGTGCCATACTGTTGCAAATTGTCCTCTGAAAGGTTTGGCGGTGGAAACAGAAGCCTTTTTGTCATATGAAATGAAATCAGCCCTCGAAGACAAAACCTGTTGAAAAATTTTTTTCTAAGCCCCGGGGTCACAATTTCAGCAAAAATCTGAAATTCTCCAATTCTATCAAAAATGGTGCCAAACTGTTGCAAATTCTCCCCTGAAAGGTTTGGCTGTAGAAACAGAAGCCTTTTTATCACAGTAAATGAAATCTGCCCTCGAAGACAAAACCTGTGGGGAAAAAAATTTCTAAGCCCCGGGGTCACAATTTCAGCAAAAATCTGAAATTCTCCAATTCTCTCAAAAATGGTGCCAAACTGTTGCAAATTCGCCCCTGAAAGGTTTTGCGGTGGAAACAGAATCCTTTTTATCATAGGAAATGAAATCAGCCGTCGAAGACAAAACCTTTGGGGAAAAAAATTTCTAAGCCCCGGGGTCACAATTTCAGCAAAAATCTGAAATTCTCCAATTCTCTCAAAAATGGTGCCAAACTGTTGCAAATTCTCTCCTGAAAGGTTTGGCAGTGGAAACAGAAGCCTTTTTATCACAGGAAATGAAATCAGCCCTCGACAACTTAAGCTGTGGAAAAAAAATTTCTAAGCCTCGGGGTCACAATTTGAGCAAAAATGTGAAATTCATCAATTCTCTCAAAAATGGTGCCATACTGTTGCAAATTCTCCCCTGAAAGGTTTGGCAGTGGAAACAGAAGCCTTTTTATCATAGGAAATGAAATCAGCCCTCGAAGACAAAACCTGCGGGGAAAAAATTTTCTAAGCCCCGGGGTCACAATTTCAGCAAAAATCTAAAATTCTCCAATTCTCTCAAAAATGGTGCCAAACTGTTGCAAATTCTCTCCTGAAAGGTTTGGCAGTGGAAACAGAAGCCTTTTTATCACAGGAAATGAAATCAGCCCTCGACAACTTAAGCTGTGGAAAAAAAATTTCTAAGCCCGGGGGTCACAATTTCAGTAAAAATCTGAAATCCTCCAATTCTCTCAAAAATGGTGCCAAACTGTTGCAAATTCTCCCCTGAAAGGTTTGGCGGTGGAAACAGAAGCCTTTTTAACATAGGAAAAGAAATCAGCCCTCGAAGACAAAACCTGTGAAAAAAATTTTTTCTAAGCCCCGGAGTCACAATTTCAGCAAAAATCTGATATTCACCAATTCTCTCAAAAATGGTGCCAAACTGTTGCAAATTCTCCCCTGAAAGGTTTGGCGGTGGAAACAGAAGCCTTTTTAACATAGGAAAAGAAATCAGCCCTCGAAGACAAAACCTGTGAAAAAATTTTTTTCTAAGCCCCGGAGTCACAATTTCAGCAAAAATCTGATATTCACCAATTCTCTCAAAAATGGTGCCAAACTGTTGCAAATTCTACCCTGAAAGGTTTGGAGGTGGAAAGAGAAGCCTTTTTGTCATATGAAATGAAATCAGCCCTCGAAGACAAAACCTGTTGAAAATTTTTTTTCTAAGCCCCGGGGTCACAATTTCAGCAAAAATCTGAAATTCTTCATTTCTCTCAAAAATGGTGCCAAACTGTTGCAAATTCTCCCCTGAAAGGTTTGGTGGTGGAAACAGAATCCTTTTTATCATAGGAAATGAAATCAGCTGTCGAAGACAAAACCTGTGGGGAAAAAAATTTCTAAGCCCCGTGGTCACAATTTCAGCAAAAATCTGAAATTCTCCAATTCTCTCAAAAATGGTGCCATACTGTTGCAAATTCTCCCCTGAAAGGTTTGGCGGTGGAAACAGAAGCCTTTTTATCATAGGAAATGAAATTAGACCTCAAGAACTTAAGCTGTGGAAAAAAAGATTTCTAAGCCCCGGGGTCACAATTTCAGCAAAAATCTGAAATTCTCCAATTCTCTCAAAAATGGTGCCAAACTGTTGCAAATTCTCCCCTGAAAGGTTTGGCGGTGGAAACAGAAGCCTTTTTATCACAGTAAATGAAATCTGCCCTCGAAGACAAAACCTGTGGAAAAAAAAATTTCTAAGCCCCGAGGTCACAAATTGAGCAAAAATCTGAAATTCTCCAATTCTCTCAAAAATGGTGCCAAAATGTTGCAAATTCTTCCCTGAAAGGTTTGACGGTGGAAACAGAATCCTTTTTATCATAGGAAATGAAATCAGCCCTCGACAACTTAAGCTGTGGAAAAAAAATTTCTAAGCCCCGGGGTCACAATTTCAGTAAAAATCTGAAATTCTCCAATTCTCTCAAAAATGGTGCCAAAATGTTGCAAATTCTCCCCTGAAAGGTTTGGCGGTGGAAACAGAAGCCTTTTTATCATAGGAAATGAAATCAGCCCTCGACAACTTAAGCTGTGGGGAAAAAATTTCTAAGCCCCGGGGTCACAATTTCAGTAAAAATCTGAAATTCTCCCATTCTCTCAAAAATGGTGCCAAACTGTTGCAAATTCTCCCCTGAAAGGTTTGGCGGTGGAAACAGAAGCCTTTTCATCATATGAAATGAAATCAGCCCTCGAAGACAAAACCTGTGGGGAAAAAAATTTCTAAGCCCCGGGGTCACAATTTCAGCAAAAATCTGAAATTTTCCAATTCTCTCAAAAATGGTGCCAAACTGTTGCAAATTCTCCGCTGAAAGGTTTGGCGGTGGAAACAGAATCCTTTTTATCATAGGAAATGAAATCAGCCGTCAAAGACAAAACCTGTGGGGAAAAAAATTTCTAAGCCCCGGGGTCACAATTTCAGCAAAAATCTGAAATTCTCCAATTCTCTCAAAAATGGTGCCAAACTGTTGCAAATTCTCCCCTGAAAGGTTTGGCGGTGGAAACAGAATCCTTTTTATCATAGGAAATGAAATCAGCCGTCGAAGACAAAACCTGTGGGGAAAAAAATTTCTAAGCCCCGGGGTCACAATTTCAGCAAAAATCTGAAATTCTCCAATTCTCTCAAAAATGGTGCCAAACTGTTGCAAATTCTCCCCTGAAAGGTTTGGCGGTGGAAACAGAAGCCTTTTTATCATAGGAAATGAAATCAGCCCTCGACAACTTAAGCTGTGGAAAAAAAATTTCTAAGCCCCGGGGTCACAATTTCAGTAAAAATCTGAAATCCTCCAATTCTCTCAAAAATGGTGCCAAACTGTTGCAAATTGTCCCCTGAAAGGTTTGGCGGTGGAAACAGAAGCCTTTTTAACATAGGAAAAGAAATCAGCCCTCGAAGACAAAACCTGTGAAAAAAAAATTTTCTAAGCCCCGGAGTCACAATTTCAGCAAAAATCTGAAATTCTCCAATTCTCTCAAAAATGGTGCCAAACTGTTGCAAATTCTCCCCTGAAAGGTTTGGCGGTGGAAACAGAAGCCTTTTTATCATAGGAAAAGAAATCAGCCCTCGAAGACAAAACCTGTGAAAAAAAATTTTTCTAAGCCCCGGAGTCACAATTTCAGCAAAAATCTGATATTCACCAATTCTCTTAAAAATGGTGCCAAACTGTTGCAAATTCGCCCCTGAAAGGTTTTGCGGTGGAAACAGAATCCTTTTTATCATAGGAAATGAAATCAGCCGTCGAAGACAAAACCTTTGGGGAAAAAAATTTCTAAGCCCCGGGGTCACAATTTCAGCAAAAATCTGAAATTCTCCAATTCTCTCAAAAATGGTGCCAAACTGTTGCAAATTCTCTCCTGAAAGGTTTGGCAGTGGAAACAGAAGCCTTTTTATCACAGGAAATGAAATCAGCCCTCGACAACTTAAGCTGTGGAAAAAAAATTTCTAAGCCTCGGGCTCACATTTTGAGCAAAAATGTGAAATTCATCAATTCTCTCAAAAATGGTGCCATACTGTTGCAAATTCTCCCCTGAAAGGTTTGGCAGTGGAAACAGAAGCCTTTTTATCATAGGAAATGAAATCAGCCCTCGAAGACAAAACCTGCGGGGAAAAAATTTTCTAAGCCCCGGGGTCACAATTTCAGCAAAAATCTAAAATTCTCCAATTCTCTCAAAAATGGTGCCAAACTGTTGCAAATTCTCTCCTGAAAGGTTTGGCAGTGGAAACAGAAGCCTTTTTATCACAGGAAATGAAATCAGCCCTCGACAACTTAAGCTGTGGAAAAAAAATTTCTAAGCCCCGGGGTCACAATTTCAGTAAAAATCTGAAATCCTCCAATTCTCTCAAAAATGGTGCCAAACTGTTGCAAATTCTCCCCTGAAAGGTTTGGCGGTGGAAACAGAAGCCTTTTTAACATAGGAAAAGAAATCAGCCCTCGAAGACAAAACCTGTGAAAAAATTTTTTTCTAAGCCCCGGAGTCACAATTTCAGCAAAAATCTTATATTCACCAATTCTCTCAAAAATGGTGCCAAACTGTTGCAAATTCTCCCCTGAAAGGTTTGGCGGTGGAAACAGAAGCCTTTTTAACATAGGAAAAGAAATCAGCCCTCGAAGACAAAACCTGTTGAAAAAAATTTTTTCTAAGCCCCGGAGTCACAATTTCAGCAAAAATCTGATATTCACCAATTCTCTCAAAAATGGTGCCAAACTGTTGCAAATTCTACCCTGAAAGGTTTGGAGGTGGAAAGAGAAGCCCTTTCATAATAGGAAATGAAATCAGCCCTCGAAGACAAAACCTGTGGAAAAAATTTTTGCTAAGCCCCGGGGTCACAATTTCAGCAAAAATCTGAAATTCTCCAATTCTCTCAAAAATGGTGCCATACTGTTGCAACTTCTCCCCTGAAAGGTTTGGCAGTGGAAACAGAAGCCTTTTTATCATAGGAAATGAAATCAGCCCTCGAAGACAAAACCTGCGGGGAAAAACTTTTCTAAGCCCCGGGGTCACAATTTCAGCAAAAATCTAAAATTCTCCAATTCTCTCAAAAATGGTGCCAAACTGTTGCAAATTCTCCCATGAAAGGTTTTGCGGTGGAAACAGAAGCCTTTTTGTCATAGGAAATGAAATCAGCCCATGATAACAAAACCTGTGGGAAAAAAATTTCTAAGCCCCGGGGTCACAATTTCAGTAAAAATCTGAAATTCTCCAATTCTCTCAAAAATGGTGCCAAACTGTTGCAAATTCTCCCCTGAAAGGTTTGGCGGTGGAAACAGAAGCCTTTTTATCATATGAAATGAAATCAGCCCTCGAAGACAAAACCTGTTGAAAAATTTTTTTCTAAGCCCCGGGGTCACAATTTCAGCAAAAATCTGAAATTCTTCATTTCTCTCAAAAATGGTGCCAAACTGTTGCAAATTCTCCCCTGAAAGGTTTGGTGGTGGAAACAGAATCCTTTTTATCATATGAAATGAAATCAGCCCTCGAAGACAAAACCTGTTGAAAAAAATTTTTCTAAGCCCCGGGGTCACAATTTCAGCAAAAATCTGAAATTCTCCAATTCTCTCAAAAATGGTACCATACTGTTGCAAATTCTCCCCTGAAAGGTTTGGCGGTGGAAACAGAAGCCTTTTTATCATAGGAAATGAAATCAGACCTCAAGAACTTAAGCTGTGGAAAAAAAGATTTCTAAGCCCCGGGGTCACAATTTCAGCAAAAATCTGAAATTCTCCAATTCTCTCAAAAATGGTGCCAAACTGTTGCAAATTCTCCCCTGAAAGGTTTGGCGGTGGAAACAGAAGCCTTTTTATCACAGTAAATGAAATCTGCCCTCGAAGACAAAACCTGTGGAAAAAAAAATTTCTAAGCCCCGAGGTCACAAATTGAGCAAAAATCTGAAATTCTCCAATTCTCTCAAAAATGGTGCCAAAATGTTGCAAATTCTCCCCTGAAAGGTTTGGCTGTGGAAACAGAAGTCTTTTTATCATAGGAAATGAAATCAGCCCTCGAAGAGAAAACCTGTGGGGAAAAAAATTTCTAAGCCCCGGGGTCACAATTTGAGCAAAAATCTGAAATTCACCAATTCTCTCAAAAATGGTGCCAAACTGTTGCAAATTCTTCCCTGAAAGGTTTGGCGGTGGAAACAGAATCCTTTTTATCATAGGAAATGAAATCAGCCCTCGACAACTTAAGCTGTGGAAAAAAAGATTTCTAAGCCCCGGGGTCACAATTTCAGCAAAAATCTGAAATCCTCCAATTCTCTCAAAAATGGTGCCATACTGTTGCAAATTGTCCTCTGAAAGCTTTGGCGGTGGAAACAGAAGCCTTTTTGTCATATGAAATGAAATCAGCCCTCGAAGACAAAACCTGTTGAAAAAAATTTTTCTAAGCCCCGGGGTCACAATTTCAGCAAAAATCTGAAATTCTCCAATTCTCTCAAAAATGGTGCCATACTGTTGCAAATTCTCCCCTGAAAGGTTTGGCGGTGGAAACAGAAGCCTTTTTATCATTGGAAATCAAATCAGCCCTCAACAACTTAAGCTGTGGAAAAAAAGATTTCTAAGCCCCGGGGTCACAATTTCAGCAAAAATCTGAAATTCTCCAATTCTCTCAAAAATGGTGCCAAACTGTTGCAAATTCTCCCCTGAAAGGTTTGGCGGTGGAAACAGAAGCCTTTTTATCACAGGAAATGAAATCAGCCCTCGACAACTTAAGCTGTGGAAAAAAAATTTCTAAGCCTCGGGGTCACAATTTGAGCAAAAATGTGAAATTCATCAATTCTCTCAAAAATGGTGCCATACTGTTGCAAATTCTCCCCTGAAAGGTTTGGCAGTGGAAACAGAAGCCTTTTTATCATAGGAAATGAAATCAGCCCTCGAAGACAAAACCTGCGGGGAAAAAATTTTCTAAGCCCCGGGGTCACAATTTCAGCAAAAATCTAAAATTCTCCAATTCTCTCAAAAATGGTGCCAAACTGTTGCAAATTCTCTCCTGAAAGGTTTGGCAGTGGAAACAGAAGCCTTTTTATCACAGGAAATGAAATCAGCCCTCGACAACTTAAGCTGTGGAAAAAAAATTTCTAAGCCCCGGGGTCACAATTTCAGTAAAAATCTGAAATCCTCCAATTCTCTCAAAAATGGTGCCAAACTGTTGCAAATTCTCCCCTGAAAGGTTTGGCGGTGGAAACAGAAGCCTTTTTAACATAGGAAAAGAAATCAGCCCTCGAAGACAAAACCTGTGAAAAAATTTTTTTCTAAGCCCCGGAGTCACAATTTCAGCAAAAATCTGATATTCACCAATTCTCTCAAAAATGGTGCCAAACTGTTGCAAATTCTCCCCTGAAAGGTTTGGCGGTGGAAACAGAAGCCTTTTTAACATAGGAAAAGAAATCAGCCCTCGAAGACAAAACCTGTTGAAAAAATTTTTTTCTAAGCCCCGGAGTCACAATTTCAGCAAAAATCTGATATTCACCAATTCTCTCAAAAATGGTGCCAAACTGTTGCAAATTCTACCCTGAAAGCTTTGGAGGTGGAAAGAGAAGCCCTTTCATAATAGGAAATGAAATCAGCCCTCGAAGACAAAACCTGTGGAAAAAATTTTTGCTAAGCCCCGGGGTCACAATTTCAGCAAAAATCTGAAATTCTCCAATTCTCTCAAAAATGGTGCCATACTGTTGCAACTTCTCCCCTGAAAGGTTTGGCAGTGGAAACAGAAGCCTTTTTATCATAGGAAATGAAATCAGGCCTCGAAGACAAAACCTGCGGGGAAAAACTTTTCTAAGCCCCGGGGTCACAATTTCAGCAAAAATCTAAAATTCTCCAATTCTCTCAAAAATGGTGCCAAACTGTTGCAAATTCTCCCATGAAAGGTTTTGCGGTGGAAACAGAAGCCTTTTTGTCATAGGAAATGAAATCAGCCCATGATAACAAAACCTGTGGGAAAAAAATTTCTAAGCCCCGGGGTCACAATTTCAGTAAAAATCTGAAATTCTCCAATTCTCTCAAAAATGGTGCCAAACTGTTGCAAATTCTCCCCTGAAAGGTTTGGCGGTGGAAACAGAAGCCTTTTTATCATATGAAATGAAATCAGCCCTCGAAGACAAAACCTGTTAAAAAATTTTTTTCTAAGCCCCGGGGTCACAATTTCAGCAAAAATCTGAAATTCTTCATTTCTCTCAAAAATGGTGCCAAACTGTTGCAAATTCTCCCCTGAAAGGTTTGGTGGTGGAAACAGAATCCTTTTTATCATATGAAATGAAATCAGCCCTCGAAGACAAAACCTGTTGAAAAAAATTTTTCTAAGCCCCGGGGTCACAATTTCAGCAAAAATCTGAAATTCTCCAATTCTCTCAAAAATGGTGCCATACTGTTGCAAATTCTCCCCTGAAAGGTTTGGCGGTGGAAACAGAAGCCTTTTTATCATAGGAAATGAAATCAGACCTCAAGAACTTAAGCTGTGGAAAAAAAGATTTCTAAGCCCCGGGGTCACAATTTCAGCAAAAATCTGAAATTCTCCAATTCTCTCAAAAATGGTGCCAAACTGTTGCAAATTCTCCCCTGAAAGGTTTGGCGGTGGAAACAGAAGCCTTTTTATCACAGTAAATGAAATCTGCCCTCGAAGACAAAACCTGTGGAAAAAAAAATTTCTAAGCCCCGAGGTCACAAATTGAGCAAAAATCTGAAATTCTCCAATTCTCTCAAAAATGGTGCCAAAATGTTGCAAATTCTCCCCTGAAAGGTTTGGCTGTGGAAACAGAAGTCTTTTTATCATAGGAAATGAAATCAGCCCTCGAAGAGAAAACCTGTGGGGAAAAAAATTTCTAAGCCCCGGGGTCACAATTTGAGCAAAAATCTGAAATTCACCAATTCTCTCAAAAATGGTGCCAAACTGTTGCAAATTCTTCCCTGAAAGGTTTGGCGGTGGAAACAGAATCCTTTTTATCATAGGAAATGAAATCAGCCCTCGACAACTTAAGCTGTGGAAAAAAAGATTTCTAAGCCCCGGGGTCACAATTTCAGCAAAAATCTGAAATTCACCAATTCTCTCAAAAATGGTGCCAAACTGTTGCAAATTCTCCCCTGAAAGGTTTGGCGGTGGAAACAGAAGTCTTTTTATCATAGGAAATGAAATCAGCCCTCGAAGTCAAAACCTGCGGAAAATTTTTTTTCTAAGCCCCGGGGTCACAATTTCAGCAAAAATCTGAAATCCTCCAATTCTCTCAAAAATGGTGCCATACTGTTGCAAATTGTCCTCTGAAAGCTTTGGCGGTGGAAACAGAAGCCTTTTTGTCATATGAAATGAAATCAGCCCTCGAAGACAAAACCTGTTGAAAATTTTTTTTCTAAGCCCCGGGGTCACAATTTCAGCAAAAATCTGAAATTCTCCAATTCTCTCAAAAATGGTGCCATACTGTTGCAAATTCTCCCCTGAAAGGTTTGGCGGTGGAAACAGAAGCCTTTTTATCATAGGAAATCAAATCAGCCCTCAACAACTTAAGCTGTGGAAAAAAAGATTTCTAAGCCCCGGGGTCACAATTTCAGCAAAAATCTGAAATTCTCCAATTCTCTCAAAAATGGTGCCAAACTGTTGCAAATTCTCCCCTGAAAGGTTTGGCGGTGGAAACAGAAGCCTTTTTAACATAGGAAAAGAAATCAGCCCTCGAAGACAAAACCTGTGAAAAAAATTTTTTCTAAGCCCCGGAGTCACAATTTCAGCAAAAATCTGATATTCACCAATTCTCTCAAAAATGGTGCCATACTGTTGCAAATTCTCCCCTGAAAGGTTTGGCGGTGGAAACAGAAGCCTTTTTATCATAGGAAATGAAATCAGCCCTCGAAGACAAAACCTGCGGGGAAAAAATTTTCTAAGCCCCGTGGTCACAATTTCAGCAAAAATCTAAAATTCTCCAATTCTCTCAAAAATGGTGCCAAACTGTTGCAAATTCTCCCCTGAAAGGTTTTGCGGTGGAAACAGAAGCCTTTTTGTCATAGGAAATGAAATCAGCCCATGATAACAAAACCTGTGGAAAAAAAATTTCTAAGCCCCGGGGTCACAATTTCAGTAAAAATCTGAAATTCTCCAATTCTCTCAAAAATGGTGCCAAACTGTTGCAAATTCTCCTCTGAAAGGTTTGGCGGTGGAAACAGAAGCCTTTTTGTCATATGAAATGAAATAAGCCCTCGAAGACAAAACCTGTTGAAAAATTTTTTCTAAGCCCCGGGGTCACAATTTCAGCAAAAATCTGCTATTCTCCAATCCTCTCAAAAATGGTGCCATAACTGTTGCAAATTCTCCCCTGAAAGGTTTGGCGGTGGAAACAGAAGCCTTTTTATCATTGGAAATCAAATCAGCCCTCAACAACTTAAGCTGTGGAAAAAAAGATTTCTAAGCCCCGGGGTCACAATTTCAGCAAAAATCTGAAATTCTCCAATTCTCTCAAAAATGGTGCCAAACTGTTGCAAATTCTCCCCTGAAAGGTTTGGCGGTGGAAACAGAAGCCTTTTTAACATAGGAAAAGAAATCAGCCCTCGAAGACAAAACCTGTGAAAAAAAATTTTTTCTAAGCCCCGGAGTCACAATTTCAGCAAAAATCTGATATTCACCAATTCTCTCAAAAATGGTGCCATACTGCTGCAAATTCTCCCCTGAAAGGTTTGGCAGTGGAAACAGAAGCCTTTTTATCATAGGAAATGAAATCAGCCCTCGAAGACAAAACCTGCGGGGAAAAAATTTTCTAAGCCCCGTGGTCACAATTTCAGCAAAAATCTAAAATTCTCCAATTCTCTCAAAAATGGTGCCAAACTGTTGCAAATTCGCCCCTGAAAGGTTTTGCGGTGGAAACAGAATCCTTTTTATCATAGGAAATGAAATCAGCCGTCGAAGACAAAACCTTTGGGGAAAAAAATTTCTAAGCCCCGGGGTCACAATTTCAGCAAAAATCTGAAATTCTCCAATTCTCTCAAAAATGGTGCCAAACTGTTGCAAATTCTCTCCTGAAAGGTTTGGCAGTGGAAACAGAAGCCTTTTTATCACAGGAAATGAAATCAGCCCTCGACAACTTAAGCTGTGGAAAAAAAATTTCTAAGCCTCGGGGTCACAATTTGAGCAAAAATGTGAAATTCATCAATTCTCTCAAAAATGGTGCCATACTGTTGCAAATTCTCCCCTGAAAGGTTTGGCAGTGGAAACAGAAGCCTTTTTATCATAGGAAATGAAATCAGCCCTCGAAGACAAAACCTGCGGGGAAAAAATTTTCTAAGCCCCGGGGTCACAATTTCAGCAAAAATCTAAAATTCTCCAATTCTCTCAAAAATGGTGCCAAACTGTTGCAAATTCTCTCCTGAAAGGTTTGGCAGTGGAAACAGAAGCCTTTTTATCACAGGAAATGAAATCAGCCCTCGACAACTTAAGCTGTGGAAAAAAAATTTCTAAGCCCGGGGTCACAATTTCAGTAAAAATCTGAAATCCTCCAATTCTCTCAAAAATGGTGCCAAACTGTTGCAAATTCTCCCCTGAAAGATTTGGCGGTGGAAACAGAAGCCTTTTTAACATAGGAAAAGAAATCAGCCCTCGAAGACAAAACCTGTGAAAAAAATTTTTTCTAAGCCCCGGAGTCACAATTTCAGCAAAAATCTGATATTCACCAATTCTCTCAAAAATGGTGCCAAACTGTTGCAAATTCTCGCCTGAAAGGTTTGGCGGTGGAAACAGAAGCCTTTTTAACATAGGAAAAGAAATCAGCCCTCGAAGACAAAACCTGTGAAAAAAATTTTTTTCTAAGCCCCGGAGTCACAATTTCAGCAAAAATCTGATATTCACCAATTCTCTCAAAAATGGTGCCAAACTGTTGCAAATTCTACCCTGAAAGGTTTGGAGGTGGAAAGAGAAGCCTTTTCATAATAGGAAATGAAATCAGCCCTCGAAGACAAAACCTGTGGAAAAAATTTTGCTAAGCCCCGGGGTCACAATTTCAGCAAAAATCTGAAATTCTCCAATTCTCTCAAAAATGGTGCCATACTGTTGCAACTTCTCCCCTGAAAGGTTTGGCAGTGGAAACAGAAGCCTTTTTATCATAGGAAATGAAATCAGCCCTCGAAGACAAAACCTGCGGGGAAAAAATTTTCTAGGCCCCGGGGTCACAATTTCAGCAAAAATCTGAAATTCTCCAATTCTCTCAAAAATGGTGCCATACTGTTGCAACTTCTCCCATGAAAGGTTTTGCGGTGGAAACAGAAGCCTTTTTGTCATAGGAAATGAAATCAGCCCATGATAACAAACCTGTGGGAAAAAAAATTTCTAAGCCCCGGGGTCACAATTTCAGTAAAAATCTGAAATTCTCCAATTCTCTCAAAAATGGTGCCAAACTGTTGCAAATTCTCCCCTGAAAGGTTTGGCGGTGGAAACAGAAGCCTTTTTATCATATGAAATGAAATCAGCCATCGAAGACAAAACCTGTTGAAAAAATTTTTTCTAAGCCCCGTGGTCACAATTTCAGCAAAAATCTGAAATTCTCCAATTCTCTCAAAAATGGTGCCATACTGTTGCAAATTCTCCCCTGAAAGGTTTGGCGGTGGAAACAGAAGCCTTTTTATCATAGGAAATGAAAATTAGACCTCAAGAACTTAAGGCTGTGGAAAAAAAGATTTCTAAGCCCCGGGGTCACAATTTCAGCAAAAATCTGAAATTCTCCAATTCTCTCAAAAATGGTGCCAAACTGTTGCAAATTCTCCCCTGAAAGGTTTGGCGGTGGAAACAGAAGCCTTTTTATCACAGTAAATGAAATCTGCCCTCGAAGACAAAACCTGTGGGAAAAAAAATTTCTAAGCCCCGAGGTCACAAATTGAGCAAAAATCTGAAATTCTCCAATTCTCTCAAAAATGGTGCAAAAATGTTGCAAATTCTTCCCTGAAAGGTTTGGCGGTGGAAACAGAATCCTTTTTATCATAGGAAATGAAATCAGCCCTCGACAACTTAAGCTGTGGAAAAAAAATTTCTAAGCCCCGGGGTCACAATTTCAGTAAAAATCTGAAATTCTCCAATTCTCTCAAAAATGGTGCCAAAATGTTGCAAATTCTCCCCTGAAAGGTTTGGCGGTGGAAACAGAAGCCTTTTTATCATAGGAAATGAAATCAGCCCTCGACAACTTAAGCTGTGGGGAAAAAATTTCTAAGCCCCGGGGTCACAATTTCAGTAAAAATCTGAAATTCTCCCATTCTCTCAAAAATGGTGCCAAACTGTTGCAAATTCTCCCCTGAAAGGTTTGGCGGTGGAAACAGAAGCCTTTTCATCATATGAAATGAAATCAGCCCTCGAAGACAAAACCTGTGGGGAAAAAAATTTCTAAGCCCCGGGGTCACAATTTCAGCAAAAATCTGAAATTTTCCAATTCTCTCAAAAATGGTGCCAAACTGTTGCAAATTCTCCGCTGAAAGGTTTGGCGGTGGAAACAGAATCCTTTTTATCATAGGAAATGAAATCAGCCGTCAAAGACAAAACCTGTGGGGGAAAAAATTTCTAAGCCCCGGGGTCACAATTTCAGCAAAAATCTGAAATTCTCCAATTCTCTCAAAAATGGTGCCAAACTGTTGCAAATTCTCCCCTGAAAGGTTTGGCGGTGGAAACAGAATCCTTTTTATCATAGGAAATGAAATCAGCCGTCGAAGACAAAACCTGTGGGGAAAAAAATTTCTAAGCCCCGGGGTCACAATTTCAGCAAAAATCTGAAATTCTCCAATTCTCTCAAAAATGGTGCCAAACTGTTGCAAATTCTCCCCTGAAAGGTTTGGCGGTGGAAACAGAAGCCTTTTTATCATAGGAAATGAAATCAGCCCTCGACAACTTAAGCTGTGGAAAAAAAATTTCTAAGCCCCGGGGTCACAATTTCAGTAAAAATCTGAAATCCTCCAATTCTCTCAAAAATGGTGCCAAACTGTTGCAAATTGTCCCCTGAAAGGTTTGGCGGTGGAAACAGAAGCCTTTTTAACATAGGAAAAGAAATCAGCCCTCGAAGACAAAACCTGTGAAAAAAATTTTTTCTAAGCCCCGGAGTCACAATTTCAGCAAAAATCTGAAATTCTCCAATTCTCTCAAAAATGGTGCCAAACTGTTGCAAATTCTCCCCTGAAGGGTTTGGCGGTGGAAACAGAAGCCTTTTTATCATAGGAAAAGAAATCAGCCCTCGAAGACAAAACCTGTGAAAAAAATTTTTTCTAAGCCCCGGAGTCACAATTTCAGCAAAAATCTGATATTCACCAATTCTCTTAAAAATGGTGCCAAACTGTTGCAAATTCTACCCTGAAAGGTTTGGAGGTGGAAAGAGAAGCCTTTTCATAATAGGAAATGAAATCAGCCCTCGAAGACAAAACCTGTGGAAAAAAATTTTGCTAAGCCCCGGCGTCACAATTTCAGCAAAAATCTAAAATTCTCCAATTCTCTCAAAAATGGTGCCATACTGTTGCAAATTCTCCCCTGAAAGGTTTGGCAGTGGAAACAGAAGCCTTTTTGTCATAGGAAATGAAATCAGCCCTCGAAGACAAAACCTGCGGGGGAAAAATTTTCTAAGCCCCGGGGTCACAATTTCAGCAAAAATCTAAAATTCTCCAATTCTCTCAAAAATGGTGCCAAACTGTTGCAAATTCTCCCCTGAAAGGTTTTGCGGTGGAAACAGAAGCCTTTTTGTCATAGGAAATGAAATCAGCCCATGATAACAAAACCTGTGGAAAAAAAATTTCTAAGCCCCGAGGTCACAAATTGAGCAAAAATCTGAAATTCTCCAATTCTCTCAAAAATGGTGCAAAAATGTTGCAAATTCTTCCCTGAAAGGTTTGGCGGTGGAAACAGAATCCTTTTTATCATAGGAAATGAAATCAGCCCTCGACAACTTAAGCTGTGGAAAAAAAATTTCTAAGCCCCGGGGTCCCAATTTCAGTAAAAATCTGAAATTCTCCCATTCTCTCAAAAATGGTGCCAAACTGTTGCAAATTCTCCACTGAAAGGTTTGGCGGTGGAAACAGAAGCCTTTTTATCATAGGAAATGAAATCAGCCCTCGACAACTTAAGCTGTGGAAAAAAAATTTCTAAGCCCCGGGGTCACAATTTCAGTAAAAATCTGAAATCCTCCAATTCTCTCAAAAATGGTGCCAAACTGTTGCAAATTGTCCCCTGAAAGGTTTGGCGGTGGAAACAGAAGCCTTTTTAACATAGGAAAAGAAATCAGCCCTCGAAGACAAAACCTGTGAAAAAAATTTTTTCTAAGCCCCGGAGTCACAATTTCAGCAAAAATCTGAAATTCTCCAATTCTCTCAAAAATGGTGCCAAACTGTTGCAAATTCTCCCCTGAAGGGTTTGGCGGTGGAAACAGAAGCCTTTTTATCATAGGAAAAGAAATCAGCCCTCGAAGACAAAACCTGTGAAAAAAATTTTTTCTAAGCCCCGGAGTCACAATTTCAGCAAAAATCTGATATTCACCAATTCTCTTAAAAATGGTGCCAAACTGTTGCAAATTCTACCCTGAAAGGTTTGGAGGTGGAAAGAGAAGCCTTTTCATAATAGGAAATGAAATCAGCCCTCGAAGACAAAACCTGTGGAAAAAAATTTTGCTAAGCCCCGGGGTCACAATTTCAGCAAAAATCTAAAATTCTCCAATTCTCTCAAAAATGCTGCCATACTGTTGCAAATTCTCCCCTGAAAGGTTTGGCAGTGGAAACAGAAGCCTTTTTGTCATAGGAAATGAAATCAGCCCTCGAAGACAAAACCTGCGGGGGAAAAATTTTCTAAGCCCCGGGGTCACAATTTCAGCAAAAATCTAAAATTCTCCAATTCTCTCAAAAATGGTGCCAAACTGTTGCAAATTCTCCCCTGAAAGGTTTTGCGGTGGAAACAGAAGCCTTTTTGTCATAGGAAATGAAATCAGCCCATGATAACAAAACCTGTGGAAAAAAAATTTCTAAGCCCCGAGGTCACAAATTGAGCAAAAATCTGAAATTCTCCAATTCTCTCAAAAATGGTGCAAAAATGTTGCAAATTCTTCCCTGAAAGGTTTGGCGGTGGAAACAGAATCCTTTTTATCATAGGAAATGAAATCAGCCCTCAACAACTTAAGCTGTGGAAAAAAAATTTCTAAGCCCCGGGGTCACAATTTCAGTAAAAATCTGAAATTCTCCCATTCTCTCAAAAATGGTGCCAAACTGTTGCAAATTCTCCACTGAAAGGTTTGGCGGTGGAAACAGAATCCTTTTTATCATAGGAAATGAAATCAGCTGTCGAAGACAAAACCTGTGGGGAAAAAAATTTCTAAGCCCCATGGTCACAATTTCAGCAAAAATCTGAAATTCTCCAATTCTCTCAAAAATGGTGCCATACTGTTGCAAATTCTCCCCTGAAAGGTTTGGCGGTGGAAACAGAAGCCTTCTTATCATAGGAAATGAAATCAGCCCTCAACAACTTAAGCTGTGGAAAAAAAATTTCTAAGCCCCGGGGTCACAATTTCAGCAAAAATCTGAAATTCTCCAATTCTCTCAAAAATGGTGCCAAACTGTTGCAAATTCTCCCCTGAAAGGTTTGGCGGTGGAAACAGAAGTCTTTTTATCATAGGAAATGAAATCAGCCCTCGAAGAGAAAACCTTTGGGAAAAAAATTTCTAAGCCCCTGGGTCACAATTTCAGCAAAAAATCTGAAATTCTCCAATTCTCTCAAAAATGGTGCCAAACTGTTGCAAATTCTCCCCTGAAATGTTTGGCGGTGGAAACAGAAGCCTTTTTATCATATGAAATGAAATCAGCCCTCGAAGACAAAACCTGTTGAAAAAAAAATTTCTAAGCCCCGGGGTCACAATTTCAGCAAAAATCTGAAATTCTCCATTTCTCTCAAAAATGGTGCCAAACTGTTGCAAATTCTCCCCTGAAAGGTTTGGCGGTGGAAACAGAAGCCTTGTTATCATAGGAAATGAAATCAGCCGTCGAAGACAAAACCTGTGGGGGAAAAAATTTCTAAGCCCCGGGGTCACAACTTCAGCAAAAATCTGAAATTCTCCAATTATCTCAAAAATGGTGCCAAACTGTTGCAAATTCTCCCCTGAAAGGTTTGGCGGTGGAAACAGAATCCTTTTTATCATAGGAAATGAAATCAGCCATCGAAGACAAAACCTGTGGGGAAAAAAATTTCTAAGCCCCTGGGTCACAATTTCAGTAAAAATCTGAAATTCTCCAATTCTCTCAAAAATGGTGCCAAACTGTTGCAAATTCTCTCCTGAAAGGTTTGGCAGTGGAAACAGAAGCCTTTTTATCACAGGAAATGAAATCAGCCCTCGACAACTTAAGCTGTGGAAAAAAAATTTCTAAGCCCCGGGGTCACAATTTCAGTAAAAATCTGAAATCCTCCAATTCTCTCAAAAATGGTGCCAAACTGTTGCAAATTCTCCCCTGAAAGGTTTGGCGGTGGAAACAGAAGCCTTTTTAACATAGGAAAAGAAATCAGCCCTCGAAGACAAAACCTGTGAAAAAAATTTTTTCTAAGCCCCGGAGTCACAATTTCAGCAAAAATCTGATATTCACCAATTCTCTCAAAAATGGTGCCAAACTGTTGCAAATTCTCCCCTGAAAGGTTTGGAGGTGGAAAGATAAGCCTTTTCATAATAGGAAATGAAATCAGCCCTTGAAGACAAAACCTGTGGAAAAAAATTTTGCTAAGCCCCGGGGTCACAATTTCAGCAAAAATCTAAAATTCTCCAATTCTCTCAAAAATGGTGCCAAACTGTTGCAAATTCTCTGCTGAAAGCTTTGGCAGTGGAAACAGAAGCCTTTTTATCATAGGAAATGAAATCAGCCCTCGACAACTTAAGCTGTGGAAAAAAAGATTTCTAAGCCCCGGGGTCACAATTTCAGCAAAAATCTGAAATTCTCCAATTCTCTCAAAAATGGTGCCAAACTGTTGCAAATTCTCCCCTGAAAGGATTGGCGGTGGAAACAGAAGCCTTTTAATCACAGTAAATGAAATCTGCCCTCGAAGACAAAACCTGGGGAAAAAAAAATTTCTAAGCCCCGGGGTCACAAATTGAGCAAAAATCTGAAATTCTCCAATTCTCTCAAAAATGGTGCCAAAATGTTGCAAATTCTCCCCTGAAAGGTTTGGCGGTGGAAACAGAAGTCTTTTTATCATAGGAAATGAAATCAGCCCTCGAAGAGAATACCTGTGGGAAAAAAATTTCTAAGCCCCGGGGTCACAATTTCAGCAAAAAATCTGAAATTCTCCAATTCTCTCAAAAATGGTGCCAAACTGTTGCAAATTCTCCCCTGAAAGGTTTGGCGGTGGAAACAGAAGCCTTTTTATCATAGGTAAAGAAACCAGCCCTCGACAACTTAAGCTGTGGAAAAAAAATTTCTAACCCCGGGGTCACAATTTCAGTAAAAATCTGAAATTCTCCAATTCTCTCAAAAATGGTGCCAAACTGTTGCAAATTCTCCCCTGAAAGATTTGGCGGTGGAAACAGAAGCCTTTTTATCATAGGAAATGAAATCAGTCCTCGAAGACAAAACCTGCGGAAAAATTTTTTTCTAAGCCCCGGGGTCACAATTTCAGCAAAAATCTGAAATCCTCCAATTCTCTCAAAAATGGTGCCATAGTGTTGCAAATTCTCCCCTGAAAGGTTTTGCGGTGGAAACAGCAGCCTTTTTGTCATAGGAAATGAAATCAGCCCTTGATAACAAAACCTGTGGGCGAAAAATTTCTAAGCCCCGGGGTCACAATTTCAGCAAAAATCTGAAATTCTCCAATTCTCTCAAAAATGGTGCCAAACTGTTGCAAATTCTCTCCTGAAAGGTTTGGCAGTGGAAACAGGAGCCTTTTTATCACAGGAAATGAAATCAGCCCTCGACAACTTAAGCTGTGGAAAAAAAATTTCTAAGCCCCGGGGTCACAATTTCAGTAAAAATCTGAAATCCTCCAATTCTCTCAAAAATGGTGCCAAACTGTTGCAAATTCTCCCCTGAAAGGTTTGGCGGTGGAAACAGAAGCCTTTTTAACATAGGAAAAGAAATCAGCCCTCGAAGACAAAACCTGTGAAAAAATTTTTTTCTAAGCCCCGGAGTCACAATTTCAGCAAAAATCTGATATTCACCAATTCTCTCAAAAATGGTGCCAAACTGTTGCAAATTCTCCCCTGAAAGGTTTGGAGGTGGAAAGAGAAGCCTTTTCATAATAGGAAATGAAATCAGCCCTTGAAGACAAAACCTGTGGAAAAAAATTTTGCTAAGCCCCGGGGTCACAATTTCAGCAAAAATCTGATATTCACCAATTCTCTCAAAAATGGTGCCAAACTGTTGCAAATTCTACCCTGAAAGGTTTGGAGGTGGAAAGAGAAGCCTTTTTATCACAGGAAATGAAATCAGCCCTCGACAACTTAAGCTGTGGAAAAAAAATTTCTAAGCCCCGGGGTCACAATTTCAGTAAAAATCTGAAATCCTCCAATTCTCTCAAAAATGGTGCCAAACTGTTGCAAATTCTCCCCTGAAAGGTTTGGCGGTGGAAACAGAAGCCTTTTTAACATAGGAAAAGAAATCAGCCCTCGAAGACAAAACCTGTGAAAAAAATTTTTTCTAAGCCCCGGAGTCACAATTTCAGCAAAAATCTGATATTCACCAATTCTCTCAAAAATGGTGCCAAACTGTTGCAAATTCTACCCTGAAAGGTTTGGAGGTGGAAAGAGAAGCCTTTTCATAATAGGAAATGAAATCAGCCCTCGAAGACAAAACCTGTGGAAAAAATTTTTGCTAAGCCCCGGGGTCACAATTTCAGCAAAAATCTAAAATTCTCCAATTCTCTCAAAAATGGTGCCATACTGTTGCAAATTCTCCCCTGAAAGGTTTGGCAGTGGAAACAGAAGCCTTTTTATCATAGGAAATGAAATCAGCCCTCGAAGACAAAACCTGCGGGGGAAAAATTTTCTAAGCCCCGGGGTCACAATTTCAGCAAAAATCTAAAATTCTCCAATTCTCTCAAAAATGGTGCCAAACTGTTGCAAATTCTCCCCTGAAAGGTTTTGCGGTGGAAAGAGAAGCCTTTTTGTCATAGGAAATGAAATCAGCCCATGATAACAAAACCTGTGGGAGAAAAATTTCTAAGCCCCGGGGGCACAATTTCAGTAAAAATCTGAAATTCTCCAATTCTCTCAAAAATGGTGCCAAACTGTTGCAAATTCTCCCCTGAAAGGTTTGGCGGTGGAAACAGAAGCCTTTTTATCATATAAAATGAAATCAGCCCTCGAAGACAAAACCTGTTGAAAAAAAATTTTCTAAGCCCCGGGGTCACAATTTCAGCAAAAATCTGAAATTCTCCAATTCTCTCAAAAATGGTGCCAAACTGTTGCAAATTCTTCCCTGAAAGGTTTGGCGGTGGAAACAGAATCCTTTTTATCATAGGAAATGAAATCAGCTGTCGACGACAAAACCTGTGGGGAAAAAAATTTCTAAGCCCCGTGGTCACAATTTCAGCAAAAATCTGAAATTCTCCAATTCTCTCAAAAATGGTGCAATACTGTTGCAAATTCTCCCCTGAAAGGTTTGGCGGTGGAAACAGAAGCCTTGTTATAATAGGAAATGAAATCAGCCCTCGACAATTTAAGCTGTGGGATAAAAAATTACTAAGCCCCGGGGTCACAATTTGAGCAAAAATCTGAAATTCACCAATTCTCTCAAAAATGGTGCCAAACTGTTGCAAATTCTCCCCTGAAAGGTTTGGCGGTGGAAACAGAAGTCTTTTTATCATAGGAAATGAAATCAGCCCTCAAAGACAAAACCTGTTGAAAAATTTTTTTCTAAGCCCCGTGGTCACAATTTCAGCAAAAATCTGAAATTCTCCAATTCTCTCAAAAATGGTGCAATACTGTTGCAAATTCTCCCCTGAAAGGTTTGGCGGTGGAAACAGAAGCCTTGTTATCATAGGAAATGAAATCAGCCGTCAAAGACAAAACCTGTGGGGAAAAAAATTTATAAGCCCCGGGGTCAAAATTTCAGCAAAAATCTGAAATTCTCCAATTCTCTCAAAAATGGTGCCAAACTGTTGCAAATTCTCCCCTGAAAGGTTTGGCGGTGGAAACAGAATCCTTTTTATCATAGGAAATGAAATCAGCCGTCGAAGACAAAACCTGTGGGGGGAAAAATTTCTAAGCCCCGGGGTCACAATTTCAGCAAAAATCTGAAATTCTCCAATTCTCTCAAAAATGGTGCCAAACTGTTGCAAATTCTCTCCTGAAAGGTTTGGCAGTGGAAACAGAAGCCTTTTTATCACAGGAAATGAAATCAGCCCTCGACAACTTAAGCTGTGGAAAAAAAATTTCTAAGCCTCGGGGTCACAATTTCAGTAAAAATCTGAAATCCTCCAATTCTCTCAAAAATGGTGCCAAACTGTTGCAAATTCTCCCCTGAAAGGTTTGGCGGTGGAAACAGAAGCCTTTTTAACATAGGAAAAGAAATCAGCCCTCGAAGACAAAACCTGTGAAAAATTTTTTTTCTAAGCCCCGGAGTCACAATTTCAGCAAAAATCTGATATTCACCAATTCTCTCAAAAATGGTGCCAAACTGTTGCAAATTCTCCCCTGAAAGGTTTGGAGGTGGAAAGAGAAGCCTTTTCATAATAGGAAATGAAATCAGCCCTCGAAGACAAAACCTGTGGAAAAAAATTTTGCTAAGCCCCGGGGTCACAATTTCAGCAAAAATCTAAAATTCTCCAATTCTCTCAAAAATGGTGCCATAGTGTTGCAAATTCTCCCCTGAAAGGTTTGGCAGTGGAAACAGAAGCCTTTTTAACATAGGAAAAGAAATCAGCCCTCGAAGACAAAACCTGTTGAAAAAATTTTTTCTAAGCCCCGGGGTCACAATTTCAGTAAAAATCTGAAATTCTCCAATTCTCTCAAAAATGGTGCCAAACTGTTGCAAATTCTCCCCTGAAAGGTTTGGCGGTGGATACAGAAGCCTTTTTATCATATGAAATGAAATCAGCCCTCGAAGACAAAACCTGTTGAAAAATTTTTTTCTAAGCCCCGGGGTCACAATTTCAGCAAAAATCTGAAATTCTCCATTTCTCTCAAAAATGGTGCCAAACTGTTGCAAATTCTCCCCTGAAAGGTTTGGAGGTGGAAAGAGAAGCCTTTTCATAATAGGAAATGAAATCAGCCCTTGAAGACAAAACCTGTGGAAAAAAATTTTGCTAAGCCCCGGGGTCACAATTTCAGCAAAAATCTAAAATTCTCCAATTCTCTCAAAAATGGTGCCAAACTGTTGCAAATTCTCTGCTGAAAGGTTTGGCAGTGGAAACAGAAGCCTTTTTATCACAGGAAATGAAATCAGCCCTCGACAACTTAAGCTGTGGAAAAAAAATTTCTAAGCCCCGGGGTCACAATTTCAGCAAAAATCTGATATTCACCAATTCTCTCAAAAATGGTGCCAAACTGTTGCAAATTCTCCCCTGAAAGGTTTGGAGGTGGAAAGAGAAGCCTTTTCATAATAGGAAATGAAATCAGCCCTCGAAGACAAAACCTGTGGAAAAAAATTTTGCTAAGCCCCGGGGTCACAATTTCAGCAAAAATCTAAAATTCTCCAATTCTCTCAAAAATGGTGCCATAGTGTTGCAAATTCTCCCCTGAAAGGTTTGGCAGTGGAAACAGAAGCCTTTTTAAGATAGGAAAAGAAATCAGCCCTCGAAGACAAAACCTGTTGAAAAAATTTTTTCTAAGCCCCGGGGTCACAATTTCAGTAAAAATCTGAAATTCTCCAATTCTCTCAAAAATGGTGCCAAACTGTTGCAAATTCTCCCCTGAAAGGTTTGGCGGTGGAAACAGAATCCTTTTTATCATAGGAAATGAAATCAGCCGTCGAAGACAAAACCTGTGGGGGGGAAAATTTCTAAGCCCCGGGGTCACAATTTCAGCAAAAATCTGAAATTCTCCAATTCTCTCAAAAATGGTGCCAAACTGTTGCAAATTCTCTCCTGAAAGGTTTGGCAGTGGAAACAGAAGCCTTTTTATCACAGGAAATGAAATCAGCCCTCAACAACTTAAGCTGTGGAAAAAAAGATTGATAAGCCCCGGGGTCACAATTTCAGCAAAAATCTGAAATTCTCCAATTCTCTCAAAAAAGGTGCCAAACTGTTGCAAATTCTCCCCTGAAAGGTTTGGCGGTGGAAACAGAAGCCTTTTTATCACAGTAAATGAAATCTGCCCTCGAAGACAAAACCTGTGGAAAAAAAAATTTCTAAGCCCCGGGGTCACAAATTGAGCAAAAATCTGAAATTCTCCAATTCTCTCAAAAATGGTGCCAAACTGTTGCAAATTCTCCCCTGAAATGTTTGGCGGTGGAAACAGAAGCCTTTTTATCATATGAAATGAAATCAGCCCTTGAAGACAAAACCTGTTGAAAAAAATTTTTCTAAGCCCCGGGGTCACAATTTCAGCAAAAATCTGAAATTCTCCAATTCTCTCAAAAATGGTGCCATACTGTTGCAAATTGTCCTCTGAAAGGTTTGGCGGTGGAAACAGAAGCCTTTTTGTCATATGAAATGAAATCAGCCCTCGAAGACAAAACCTGTTGAAAAAATTTTTTCTAAGCCCCGGGGTCACAATTTCAGCAAAAATCTGAAATTCTCCAATTCTCTCAAAAATGGTGCCATACTGTTGCAAATTCTCCCCTGAAAGGTTTGGCGGTGGAAACAGAAGCCTTTTTATCATAGGAAATCAAATCAGCCCTCAACAACTTAAGCTGTGGAAAAAAAGATTTCTAAGCCACTGGGGTCACAATTTCAGCAAAAATCTGATATTCACCAATTCTCTCAAAAATGGTGCCAAACTGTTGCAAATTCTACTCTGAAAGGTTTGGAGGTGGAAAGAGAAGCCTTTTCATAATAGGAAATGAAATCAGCCCTTGAAGACAAAACCTGTGGAAAAAAATTTTGCTAAGCCCCGGGGTCACAATTTCAGCAAAAATCTAAAATTCTCCAATTCTCTCAAAAATGGTGCCATACTGTTGCAAATTCTCCCCTGAAAGGTTTGGCAGTGGAAACAGAAGCCTTTTTATCATAGGAAATGAAATCAGCCCTCGAAGACAAAACCTGCGGGGAAAAAATTTTCTAAGCCCCGGGGTCACAATTTCAGCAAAAATCTAAAATTCTCCAATTCTCTCAAAAATGGTGCCAAACTGTTGCAAATTCTCCCCTGAAAGGTTTTGCGGTGGAAACAGAAGCCTTTTTGTCATAGGAAATGAAATCAGCCCATGATAACAAAACCTGTGGAAAAAAAATTTCTAAGCCCCGGGGTCACAATTTCAGTAAAAATCTGAAATTTTCCAATTCTCTCAAAAATGGTGCCAAACTGTTGGAAATTCTCCTCTGAAAGGTTTGGCGGTGGAAACAGAAGCCTTTTTGTCATATGAAATGAAATAAGCCCTCGAAGACAAAACCTGTTGAAAAAAATTTTTCTAAGCCCCGGGGTCACAATTTCAGCAAAAATCTGAAATTCTCCAATCCTCTCAAAAATGGTGCCATACTGTTGCAAATTCTCCCCTGAAAGGTTTGGCGGTGGAAACAGAAGCCTTTTTATCATAGGAAATGAAATCAGCCCTCAACAACTTAAGCTGTGGAAAAAAAGATTTCTAAGCCCCGGGGTCACAATTTCAGCAAAAATCTGAAATTCTCCAATTCTCTCAAAAAAGGTGCCAAACTGTTGCAAATTCTCCCCTGAAAGGTTTGGCGGTGGAAACAGAAGCCTTTTTATCACAGGAAATGAAATCAGCCCTCGACAACTTAAGCTGTGGAAAAAAAATTTCTAAGCCCCGGGGTCACAATTTCAGTAAAAATCTGAAATCCTCCAATTATCTCAAAAATGGTGCCAAACTGTTGCAAATTCTCCCCTGAAAGGTTTGGCGGTGGAAACAGAAGCCTTTTTAACATAGGAAAAGAAATCAGCCCTCGAAGACAAAACCTGTGAAAAAAATTTTTTCTAAGCCCCGGAGTCACAATTTCAGCAAAAATCTGATATTCACCAATTCTCTCAAAAATGGTGCCAAACTGTTGCAAATTCTACCCTGAAAGGTTTGGAGGTGGAAAGAGAAGCCTTTTCATAATAGGAAATGAAATCAGCCCTCGAAGACAAAACCTGTGGAAAAAATTTTTGCTAAGCCCCGGGGTCACAATTTCAGCAAAAATCTAAAATTCTCCAATTCTCTCAAAAATGGTGCCATACTGTTGCAAATTCTCCCCTGAAAGGTTTGGCAGTGGAAACAGAAGCCTTTTTATCATAGGAAATGAAATCAGCCCTCGAAGACAAAACCTGCGGGGAAAAAATTTTCTAAGCCCCGGGGTCACAATTTCAGCAAAAATCTAAAATTCTCCAATTCTCTCAAAAATGGTGCCATACTGTTGCAAATTCTCCCCTGAAAGGTTTGGCAGTGGAAACAGAAGCCTTTTTATCATAGGAAATGAAATCAGCCCTCGAAGACAAAACCTGCGGGGAAAAAATTTTCTAAGCCCCGGGGTCACAATTTCAGCAAAAATCTAAAATTCTCCAATTCTCTCAAAAATGGTGCCAAACTGTTGCAAATTCTCCCCTGAAAGGTTTTGCGGTGGAAAGAGAAGCCTTTTTGTCATAGGAAATGAAATCAGCCCATGATAACAAAACCTGTGGGAGAAAAATTTCTAAGCCCCGGGGGCACAATTTCAGTAAAAATCTGAAATTCTCCAATTCTCTCAAAAATGGTGCCAAACTGTTGCAAATTCTCCCCTGAAAGGTTTGGCGGTGGAAACAGAAGCCTTTTTATCATATGAAATGAAATCAGCCCTCGAAGACAAAACCTGTTGAAAAAAAATTTTCTAAGCCCCGGGGTCACAATTTCAGCAAAAATCTGAAATTCTCCATTTCTCTCAAAAATGGTGCAATACTGTTGCAAATTCTCCCCTGAAAGGTTTGGCGGTGGAAACAGAAGCCTTGTTATAATAGGAAATGAAATCAGCCCTCGACAATTTAAGCTGTGGGATAAAAAATTACTAAGCCCCGGGGTCACAATTTGAGCAAAAATCTGAAATTCACCAATTCTCTCAAAAATGGTGCCAAACTGTTGCAAATTCTCCCCTGAAAGGTTTGGCGGTGGAAACAGAAGTCTTTTTATCATAGGAAATGAAATCAGCCCTCAAAGACAAAACCTGTTGAAAAATTTTTTTCTAAGCCCCGTGGTCACAATTTCAGCAAAAATCTGAAATTCTCCAATTCTCTCAAAAATGGTGCAATACTGTTGCAAATTCTCCCCTGAAAGGTTTGGCGGTGGAAACAGAAGCCTTGTTATCATAGGAAATGAAATCAGCCGTCAAAGACAAAACCTGTGGGGAAAAAAATTTATAAGCCCCGGGGTCAAAATTTCAGCAAAAATCTGAAATTCTCCAATTCTCTCAAAAATGGTGCCAAACTGTTGCAAATTCTCCCCTGAAAGGTTTGGCGGTGGAAACAGAATCCTTTTTATCATAGGAAATGAAATCAGCCGTCGAAGACAAAACCTGTGGGGGGAAAAATTTCTAAGCCCCGGGGTCACAATTTCAGCAAAAATCTGAAATTCTCCAATTCTCTCAAAAATGGTGCCAAACTGTTGCAAATTCTCTCCTGAAAGGTTTGGCAGTGGAAACAGAAGCCTTTTTATCACAGGAAATGAAATCAGCCCTCGACAACTTAAGCTGTGGAAAAAAAATTTCTAAGCCTCGGGGTCACAATTTCAGTAAAAATCTGAAATCCTCCAATTCTCTCAAAAATGGTGCCAAACTGTTGCAAATTCTCCCCTGAAAGGTTTGGCGGTGGAAACAGAAGCCTTTTTAACATAGGAAAAGAAATCAGCCCTCGAAGACAAAACCTGTGAAAAATTTTTTTTCTAAGCCCCGGAGTCACAATTTCAGCAAAAATCTGATATTCACCAATTCTCTCAAAAATGGTGCCAAACTGTTGCAAATTCTCCCCTGAAAGGTTTGGAGGTGGAAAGAGAAGCCTTTTCATAATAGGAAATGAAATCAGCCCTCGAAGACAAAACCTGTGGAAAAAAATTTTGCTAAGCCCCGGGGTCACAATTTCAGCAAAAATCTAAAATTCTCCAATTCTCTCAAAAATGGTGCCATAGTGTTGCAAATTCTCCCCTGAAAGGTTTGGCAGTGGAAACAGAAGCCTTTTTAACATAGGAAAAGAAATCAGCCCTCGAAGACAAAACCTGTTGAAAAAATTTTTTCTAAGCCCCGGGGTCACAATTTCAGTAAAAATCTGAAATTCTCCAATTCTCTCAAAAATGGTGCCAAACTGTTGCAAATTCTCCCCTGAAAGGTTTGGCGGTGGATACAGAAGCCTTTTTATCATATGAAATGAAATCAGCCCTCGAAGACAAAACCTGTTGAAAAATTTTTTTCTAAGCCCCGGGGTCACAATTTCAGCAAAAATCTGAAATTCTCCATTTCTCTCAAAAATGGTGCCAAACTGTTGCAAATTCTCCCCTGAAAGGTTTGGAGGTGGAAAGAGAAGCCTTTTCATAATAGGAAATGAAATCAGCCCTTGAAGACAAAACCTGTGGAAAAAAATTTTGCTAAGCCCCGGGGTCACAATTTCAGCAAAAATCTAAAATTCTCCAATTCTCTCAAAAATGGTGCCAAACTGTTGCAAATTCTCTGCTGAAAGGTTTGGCAGTGGAAACAGAAGCCTTTTTATCACAGGAAATGAAATCAGCCCTCGACAACTTAAGCTGTGGAAAAAAAATTTCTAAGCCCCGGGGTCACAATTTCAGCAAAAATCTGATATTCACCAATTCTCTCAAAAATGGTGCCAAACTGTTGCAAATTCTCCCCTGAAAGGTTTGGAGGTGGAAAGAGAAGCCTTTTCATAATAGGAAATGAAATCAGCCCTCGAAGACAAAACCTGTGGAAAAAAATTTTGCTAAGCCCCGGGGTCACAATTTCAGCAAAAATCTAAAATTCTCCAATTCTCTCAAAAATGGTGCCATAGTGTTGCAAATTCTCCCCTGAAAGGTTTGGCAGTGGAAACAGAAGCCTTTTTAAGATAGGAAAAGAAATCAGCCCTCGAAGACAAAACCTGTTGAAAAAATTTTTTCTAAGCCCCGGGGTCACAATTTCAGTAAAAATCTGAAATTCTCCAATTCTCTCAAAAATGGTGCCAAACTGTTGCAAATTCTCCCCTGAAAGGTTTGGCGGTGGAAACAGAATCCTTTTTATCATAGGAAATGAAATCAGCCGTCGAAGACAAAACCTGTGGGGGGGAAAATTTCTAAGCCCCGGGGTCACAATTTCAGCAAAAATCTGAAATTCTCCAATTCTCTCAAAAATGGTGCCAAACTGTTGCAAATTCTCTCCTGAAAGGTTTGGCAGTGGAAACAGAAGCCTTTTTATCACAGGAAATGAAATCAGCCCTCAACAACTTAAGCTGTGGAAAAAAAGATTGATAAGCCCCGGGGTCACAATTTCAGCAAAAATCTGAAATTCTCCAATTCTCTCAAAAAAGGTGCCAAACTGTTGCAAATTCTCCCCTGAAAGGTTTGGCGGTGGAAACAGAAGCCTTTTTATCACAGTAAATGAAATCTGCCCTCGAAGACAAAACCTGTGGAAAAAAAAATTTCTAAGCCCCGGGGTCACAAATTGAGCAAAAATCTGAAATTCTCCAATTCTCTCAAAAATGGTGCCAAACTGTTGCAAATTCTCCCCTGAAATGTTTGGCGGTGGAAACAGAAGCCTTTTTATCATATGAAATGAAATCAGCCCTTGAAGACAAAACCTGTTGAAAAAAATTTTTCTAAGCCCCGGGGTCACAATTTCAGCAAAAATCTGAAATTCTCCAATTCTCTCAAAAATGGTGCCATACTGTTGCAAATTGTCCTCTGAAAGGTTTGGCGGTGGAAACAGAAGCCTTTTTGTCATATGAAATGAAATCAGCCCTCGAAGACAAAACCTGTTGAAAAAATTTTTTCTAAGCCCCGGGGTCACAATTTCAGCAAAAATCTGAAATTCTCCAATTCTCTCAAAAATGGTGCCATACTGTTGCAAATTCTCCCCTGAAAGGTTTGGCGGTGGAAACAGAAGCCTTTTTATCATAGGAAATCAAATCAGCCCTCAACAACTTAAGCTGTGGAAAAAAAGATTTCTAAGCCACTGGGGTCACAATTTCAGCAAAAATCTGATATTCACCAATTCTCTCAAAAATGGTGCCAAACTGTTGCAAATTCTACTCTGAAAGGTTTGGAGGTGGAAAGAGAAGCCTTTTCATAATAGGAAATGAAATCAGCGCTCGAAGACAAAACCTGTGGAAAAAAATTTTGCTAAGCCCCGGGGTCACAATTTCAGCAAAAATCTAAAATTCTCCAATTCTCTCAAAAATGGTGCCATACTGTTGCAAATTCTCCCCTGAAAGGTTTGGCAGTGGAAACAGAAGCCTTTTTATCATAGGAAATGAAATCAGCCCTCGAAGACAAAACCTGCGGGGAAAAAATTTTCTAAGCCCCGGGGTCACAATTTCAGCAAAAATCTAAAATTCTCCAATTCTCTCAAAAATGGTGCCAAACTGTTGCAAATTCTCCCCTGAAAGGTTTTGCGGTGGAAACAGAAGCCTTTTTGTCATAGGAAATGAAATCAGCCCATGATAACAAAACCTGTGGAAAAAAAATTTCTAAGCCCCGGGGTCACAATTTCAGTAAAAATCTGAAATTTTCCAATTCTCTCAAAAATGGTGCCAAACTGTTGGAAATTCTCCTCTGAAAGGTTTGGCGGTGGAAACAGAAGCCTTTTTGTCATATGAAATGAAATAAGCCCTCGAAGACAAAACCTGTTGAAAAAATTTTTTCTAAGCCCCGGGGTCACAATTTCAGCAAAAATCTGAAATTCTCCAATCCTCTCAAAAATGGTGCCATACTGTTGCAAATTCTCCCCTGAAAGGTTTGGCGGTGGAAACAGAAGCCTTTTTATCATAGGAAATGAAATCAGCCCTCAACAACTTAAGCTGTGGAAAAAAAGATTTCTAAGCCCCGGGGTCACAATTTCAGCAAAAATCTGAAATTCTCCAATTCTCTCAAAAAAGGTGCCAAACTGTTGCAAATTCTCCCCTGAAAGGTTTGGCGGTGGAAACAGAAGCCTTTTTATCACAGTAAATGAAATCTGCCCTCGAAGACAAAACCTGTGGGAAAAAAAATTTCTAAGCCCCGGGGTCACAATTTCAGTAAAAATCTGAAATTCTCCAATTCTCTCAAAAATGGTGCCAAACTGTTGCAAATTCTCCCCTGAAATGTTTGGCGGTGGAAACAGAAGCCTTTTTATCATATGAAATGAAATCAGCCCTCGAAGACAAAACCTGTTGAAAAAAATTTTTCTAAGCCCCGGGGTCACAATTTCAGCAAAAATCTGAAATTCTCCATTTCTCTCAAAAATGGTGCCAAACTGTTGCAAATTCTCCCCTGAAAAGTTTGGCGGTGGAAACAGAAGTCTTTTTATCATAGGAAATGAAATCAGCCCTCGAAGACAAAACCTGCGGAAAAAATTTTTTCTAAGCCCCGGGGTCACAATTTCAGCAAAAATCTGAAATCCTCCAATTCTCTCAAAAATGGTGCCATACTGTTGCAAATTGTCCTCTGAAAGGTTTGGCGGTGGAAACAGAAGCCTTTTTGTCATATGAAATGAAATCAGCCCTCGAAGACAAAACCTGTTGAAAAATTTTTTTCTAAGCCCCGGGGTCACAATTTCAGCAAAAATCTGAAATTCTCCAATCCTCTCAAAAATGGTGCCATACTGTTGCAAATTCTCCCCTGAAAGGTTTGGCGGTGGAAACAGAAGCCTTTTTATCATAGGAAATGAAATCAGCCCTCAACAACTTAAGCTGTGGAAAAAAAGATTTCTAAGCCCCGGGGTCACAATTTCAGCAAAAATCTGAAATTCTCCAATTCTCTCAAAAAAGGTGCCAAACTGTTGCAAATTCTCCCCTGAAAGGTTTGGCGGTGGAAACAGAAGCCTTTTTATCACAGTAAATGAAATCTGCCCTCGAAGACAAAACCTGTGGGAAAAAAAATTTCTAAGCCCCGGGGTCACAATTTCAGTAAAAATCTGAAATTCTCCAATTCTCTCAAAAATGGTGCCAAACTGTTGCAAATTCTCCCCTGAAATGTTTGGCGGTGGAAACAGAAGCCTTTTTATCATATGAAATGAAATCAGCCCTCGAAGACAAAACCTGTTGAAAAAAATTTTTCTAAGCCCCGGGGTCACAATTTCAGCAAAAATCTGAAATTCTCCATTTCTCTCAAAAATGGTGCCAAACTGTTGCAAATTCTCCCCTGAAAAGTTTGGCGGTGGAAACAGAAGTCTTTTTATCATAGGAAATGAAATCAGCCCTCGAAGACAAAACCTGCGGAAAAAATTTTTTCTAAGCCCCGGGGTCACAATTTCAGCAAAAATCTGAAATCCTCCAATTCTCTCAAAAATGGTGCCATACTGTTGCAAATTGTCCTCTGAAAGGTTTGGCGGTGGAAACAGAAGCCTTTTTGTCATATGAAATGAAATCAGCCCTCGAAGACAAAACCTGTTGAAAAAATTTTTTCTAAGCCCCGGGGTCACAATTTCAGCAAAAATCTGAAATTCTCCAATTCTATCAAAAATGGTGCCAAACTGTTGCAAATTCTCCCCTGAAAGGTTTGGCGGTGGAAACAGAAGCCTTTTTATCACAGTAAATGAAATCTGCCCTCGAAGACAAAACCTGTGGAAAAAAAAAATTTCTAAACCCCGGGGTCACAAATTGAGCAAAAATCTGAAATTCTCCAATTCTCTCAAAAATTGTGCCAAAATATTGCAAATTCTCCCCTGGAAGGTTTGGCGGTGGAAACAGAAGTCTTTTTATCATAGGAAGTGAAATCAGCCCTCGACAATTTAAGCTGTTTGAAAAAAAATTTCTAAGCCCCGGGGTCACAATTTGAGCAAAAATCTGAAATTCACCAATTCTCTCAAAAATGGTGCCAAACTGTTGCAAATTCTCCCCTGAAAGGTTTGGCGGTGGAAACAGAAGTCTTTTTATCATAGGAAATGAAATCAGCCCTCGAAGACAAAACCTGTTGAAAAATTTTTTTCTAAGCCCCGGGGTCACAATTTCAGTAAAAATCTGAAATTCTCCAATTCTCTCAAAAATGGTGCCAAACTGTTGCAAATTCTCCCCTGAAAGGTTTGGCGGTGGAAACAGAAGCCTTTTTATCATATGAAATGAAATCAGCCCTCGAAGACAAAACCTGTTGAAAAAATTTTTTCTAAGCCCCGGGGTCACAATTTCAGCAAAAATCTGAAATTCTCCATTTCTCTCAAAAATGGTGCCAAACTGTTGCAAATTCTCCCCTGAAAGGTTTGGCGGTGGAAACAGAAGCCTTGTTATCATAGGAAATGAAATCAGCCGTCGAAGACAAAACCTGTGGGGAAAAAAATTTCTAAGCCCCGGGGTCACAATTTCAGCAAAAATCTGAAATTCTCCAATTCTCTCAAAAATGGTGCCAAACTGTTGCAAATTCTCCCCTGAAAGGTTTGGCGGTGGAAACAGAAGCCTTTTTATCACAGTAAATGAAATCTGCCCTCGAAGACAAAACCTGTGGAAAAAAAAAATTTCTAAGCCCCGGGGTCACAAATTGAGCAAAAATCTGAAATTCTCCAATTCTCTCAAAAATTGTGCCAAAATATTGCAAATTCTCCCCTGGAAGGTTTGGCGGTGGAAACAGAAGTCTTTTTATCATAGGAAATGAAATCAGCCCTCGACAATTTAAGCTGTTTGAAAAAAAATTTCTAAGCCCCGGGGTCACAATTTGAGCAAAAATCTGAAATTCACCAATTCTCTCAAAAATGGTGCCAAACTGTTGCAAATTCTCCCCTGAAAGGTTTGGCGGTGGAAACAGAAGTCTTTTTATCATAGGAAATGAAATCAGCCCTCGAAGACAAAACCTGTTGAAAAATTTTTTTCTAAGCCCCGGGGTCACAATTTCAGTAAAAATCTGAAATTCTCCAATTCTCTCAAAAATGGTGCCAAACTGTTGCAAATTCTCCCCTGAAAGGTTTGGCGGTGGAAACAGAAGCCTTTTTATCATATGAAATGAAATCAGCCCTCGAAGACAAAACCTGTTGAAAAAATTTTTTCTAAGCCCCGGGGTCACAATTTCAGCAAAAATCTGAAATTCTCCATTTCTCTCAAAAATGGTGCCAAACTGTTGCAAATTCTCCCCTGAAAGGTTTGGCGGTGGAAACAGAAGCCTTGTTATCATAGGAAATGAAATCAGCCGTCGAAGACAAAACCTGTGGGGAAAAAAATTTCTAAGCCCCGGGGTCACAATTTCAGCAAAAATCTGAAATTCTCCAATTCTCTCAAAAATGGTGCCAAACTGTTGCAAATTCGCCCCTGAAAGGTTTTGCGGTGGAAACAGAATCCTTTTTATCATAGGAAATGAAATCAGCCGTCGAAGACAAAACCTGTGGGGAAAAAAATTTCTAAGCCCCGGGGTCACAATTTCAGCAAAAATCTGAAATTCTCCAATTCTCTCAAAAATGGTGCCAAACTGTTGCAAATTCTCTCCTGAAAGGTTTGGCAGTGGAAACAGAAGCCCTTTTATCACAGGAAATGAAATCAGCCCTCGACAACTTAAGCTGTGGAAAAAAAATTTCTAAGCCTCGGGGTCACAATTTCAGTAAAAATGTGAAATCCTCCAATTCTCTCAAAAATGGTGCCAAACTGTTGCAAATTCTCCCCTGAAAGGTTTGGCGGTGGAAACAGAAGCCTTTTTATCACAGTAAATGAAATCTGCCCTCGAAGACAAAACCTGTGGGAAAAAAAATTTCTAAGCCCCGGGGTCACAATTTCAGTAAAAATCTGAAATTCTCCAATTCTCTCAAAAATGGTGCCAAACTGTTGCAAATTCTCCCCTGAAATGTTTGGCGGTGGAAACAGAAGCCTTTTTATCATATGAAATGAAATCAGCCCTCGAAGACAAAACCTGTTGAAAAAAAATTTTCTAAGCCCCGGGGTCACAATTTCAGCAAAAATCTGAAATTCTCCATTTCTCTCAAAAATGGTGCCAAACTGTTGCAAATTCTCCCCTGAAAAGTTTGGCGGTGGAAACAGAAGTCTTTTTATCATAGGAAATGAAATCAGCCCTCGAAGACAAAACCTGCGGAAAAAATTTTTTCTAAGCCCCGGGGTCACAATTTCAGCAAAAATCTGAAATCCTCCAATTCTCTCAAAAATGGTGCCATACTGTTGCAAATTGTCCTCTGAAAGGTTTGGCGGTGGAAACAGAAGCCTTTTTGTCATATGAAATGAAATCAGCCCTCGAAGACAAAACCTGTTGAAAAAATTTTTTCTAAGCCCCGGGGTCACAATTTCAGCAAAAATCTGAAATTCTCCAATTCTATCAAAAATGGTGCCAAACTGTTGCAAATTCTCCCCTGAAAGGTTTGGCGGTGGAAACAGAAGCCTTTTTATCACAGTAAATGAAATCTGCCCTCGAAGACAAAACCTGTGGAAAAAAAAAATTTCTAAGCCCCGGGGTCACAAATTGAGCAAAAATCTGAAATTCTCCAATTCTCTCAAAAATTGTGCCAAAATATTGCAAATTCTCCCCTGGAAGGTTTGGCGGTGGAAACAGAAGTCTTTTTATCATAGGAAATGAAATCAGGCCTCGACAATTTAAGCTGTTTGAAAAAAAATTTCTAAGCCCCGGGGTCACAATTTGAGCAAAAATCTGAAATTCACCAATTCTCTCAAAAATGGTGCCAAACTGTTGCAAATTCTCCCCTGAAAGGTTTGGCGGTGGAAACAGAAGTCTTTTTATCATAGGAAATGAAATCAGCCCTCGAAGACAAAACCTGTTGAAAAATTTTTTTCTAAGCCCCGGGGTCACAATTTCAGTAAAAATCTGAAATTCTCCAATTCTCTCAAAAATGGTGCCAAACTGTTGCAAATTCTCCCCTGAAAGGTTTGGCGGTGGAAACAGAAGCCTTTTTATCATATGAAATGAAATCAGCCCTCGAAGACAAAACCTGTTGAAAAAATTTTTTCTAAGCCCCGGGGTCACAATTTCAGCAAAAATCTGAAATTCTCCATTTCTCTCAAAAATGGTGCCAAACTGTTGCAAATTCTCCCCTGAAAGGTTTGGCGGTGGAAACAGAAGCCTTGTTATCATAGGAAATGAAATCAGCCGTCGAAGACAAAACCTGTGGGGAAAAAAATTTCTAAGCCCCGGGGTCACAATTTCAGCAAAAATCTGAAATTCTCCAATTCTCTCAAAAATGGTGCCAAACTGTTGCAAATTCTCCCCTGAAAGGTTTGGCGGTGGAAACAGAAGCCTTTTTATCACAGTAAATGAAATCTGCCCTCGAAGACAAAACCTGTGGAAAAAAAAAATTTCTAAGCCCCGGGGTCACAAATTGAGCAAAAATCTGAAATTCTCCAATTCTCTCAAAAATTGTGCCAAAATATTGCAAATTCTCCCCTGGAAGGTTTGGCGGTGGAAACAGAAGTCTTTTTATCATAGGAAATGAAATCAGCCCTCGACAATTTAAGCTGTTTGAAAAAAAATTTCTAAGCCCCGGGGTCACAATTTGAGCAAAAATCTGAAATTCACCAATTCTCTCAAAAATGGTGCCAAACTGTTGCAAATTCTCCCCTGAAAGGTTTGGCGGTGGAAACAGAAGTCTTTTTATCATAGGAAATGAAATCAGCCCTTGAAGACAAAACCTGTTGAAAAATTTTTTTCTAAGCCCCGGGGTCACAATTTCAGTAAAAATCTGAAATTCTCCAATTCTCTCAAAAATGGTGCCAAACTGTTGCAAATTCTCCACTGAAAGGTTTGGCGGTGGAAACAGAAGCCTTTTTATCATATGAAATGAAATCAGCCCTCGAAGACAAAACCTGTTGAAAAAATTTTTTCTAAGCCCCGGGGTCACAATTTCAGCAAAAATCTGAAATTCTCCATTTCTCTCAAAAATGGTGCCAAACTGTTGCAAATTCTCCCCTGAAAGGTTTGGCGGTGGAAACAGAAGCCTTGTTATCATAGGAAATGAAATCAGCCGTCGAAGACAAAACCTGTGGGGAAAAAAATTTCTAAGCCCCGGGGTCACAATTTCAGCAAAAATCTGAAATTCTCCAATTCTCTCAAAAATGGTGCCAAACTGTTGCAAATTCGCCCCTGAAAGGTTTTGCGGTGGAAACAGAATCCTTTTTATCATAGGAAATGAAATCAGCCGTCGAAGACAAAACCTGTGGGGAAAAAAATTTCTAAGCCCCGGGGTCACAATTTCAGCAAAAATCTGAAATTCTCCAATTCTCTCAAAAATGGTGCCAAACTGTTGCAAATTCTCTCCTGAAAGGTTTGGCAGTGGAAACAGAAGCCCTTTTATCACAGGAAATGAAATCAGCCCTCGACAACTTAAGCTGTGGAAAAAAAATTTCTAAGCCTCGGGGTCACAATTTCAGTAAAAATGTGAAATCCTCCAATTCTCTCAAAAATGGTGCCAAACTGTTGCAAATTCTCCCCTGAAAGGTTTGGCGGTGGAAACAGAAGCCTTTTTAACATAGGAAAAGAAATCAGCCCTCGAAGACAAAACCTGTGAAAAAAATTTTTTCTAAGCCCCGGAGTCACAATTTCAGCAAAAATCTGATATTCACCAATTCTCTCAAAAATGGTGCCAAACTGTTGCAAATTCTCCCCTGAAAGGTTTGGAGGTGGAAAGAGAAGCCTTTTCATAATAGGAAATGAAATCAGCCCTCGAAGACAAAACCTGTAGAAAAAATTTTTGCTAAGCCCCGGGGTCACAATTTCAGCAAAAATCTGAAATTCTCCAATTCTTTCAAAAATGATGCCAAACTGTTGCAAATTCTCTCCTGAAAGGTTTGGCAGTGGAAACAGAAGCCTTTTTATCACAGGAAATGAAATCAGCCCTCGACAACTTAAGCTGTGGAAAAAAAATTTCTAAGCCCCGGGGTCACAATTTCAGTAAAAATCTGAAATCCTCCAATTCTCTCAAAAATGGTGCCAAACGGTTGCAAATTCTCCCCTGAAAGGTTTGGCGGTGGAAACAGAAGCCTTTTTAACATAGGAAAAGAAATCAGCCCTCGAAGACAAAACCTGTGAAAAAATTTTTTTCTAAGCCCCGGAGTCACAATTTCAGCAAAAATCTGATATTCACCAATTCTCTCAAAAATGGTGCCAAACTGTTGCAAATTCTCCCCTGAAAGGTTTGGCGGTGGAAACAGAAGCCTTTTTAACATAGGAAAAGAAATCAGCCCTCGAAGACAAAACCTGTGGAAAAAAATTTTCTAAGCCCCGGGGTCACAATTTCAGCAAAAATCTAAAATTCTCCAATTCTCTCAAAAATGGTGCCAAACTGTTGCAAATTCTCCCCTGAAAGGTTTTGCGGTGGAAACAGAAGCCTTTTTGTCATAGGAAATGAAATCAGCCCATGATAACAAAACCTGTGGGAAAAAAATTTCTAAGCCCCGGGGTCACAATTTCAGTAAAAATCTGAAATTCTCCAATTCTCTCAAAAATGGTGCCAAACTGTTGCAAATTCTCCCCTGAAAGGTTTGGCGGTGGAAACAGAAGCCTTTTTATCATATGAAATGAAATCAGCCCTCGAAGACAAAACCTGTTGAAAAATTTTTTTCTAAGCCCCGGGGTCACAATTTCAGCAAAAATCTGAAATTCTTCATTTCTCTCAAAAATGGTGCCAAACTGTTGCAAATTCTCCCCTGAAAGTTTTGGTGGTGGAAACAGAATCCTTTTTATCATAGGAAATGAAATCACCTGTCGAAGACAAAACCTGTGGGGAAAAAAATTTCTAAGCCCCGTGGTCAAAATTTCAGCAAAAATCTGAAATTCTCCAATTCTCTCAAAAATGGAGCCATACTGTTGCAAATTCTCCCCTGAAAGGTTTGGCGGTGGAAACAGAAGCCTTTTTATCACAGTAAATGAAATCTGCCCTCGAAGACAAAACCTGTGGAAAAAAAAATTTCTAAGCCCCGAGGTCACAAATTGAGCAAAAATCTGAAATTCTCCAATTCTCTCAAAAAAGGTGCCAAAATTTTGCAAATTCTCCCCTGAAAGGTTTGGCGGTGGAAACAGAAGTCTTTTTATCATAGGAAATGAAATCAGCCCTCGACAACTTAAGCTGTGGGAAAAAAATTTCTAAGCCCCGGGGTCACAATTTCAGTAAAAATCTGAAATTCTCCAATTCTCTCAAAAATGGTGCCAAAATGTTGCAAATTCTCCCCTGAAAGGTTTGGCGGTGGAAACAGAAGCCTTTTTATCATAGGAAATGAAATCAGCCCTCGACAACTTAAGCTGTGGGGAAAAAAATTTCTAAGCCCCGGGGTCACAATTTCAGTAAAAATCTGAAATTCTCCCATTCTCTCAAAAATGGTGCCAAACTGTTGCAAATTCTCCCCTGAAAGGTTTGGCGGTGGAAACAGAAGACTTTTTATCATATGAAATGAAATCAGCCCTCGAAGACAAAACCTGTGGGGAAAAAAATTTCTAAGCCCCGGGGTCACAATTTCAGCAAAAATCTGAAATTCTCCAATTCTCTCAAAAATGGTGCCAAACTGTTGCAAATTCTCCGCTGAAAGGTTTGGCGGTGGAAACAGAATCCTTTTTATCATAGGAAATGAAATCAGCCCTCGACAACTTAAGCTGTGGAAAAAAATTTTCTAAGCCCCGGGGTCACAATTTCAGTAAAAATCTGAAATTCTCCAATTCTCTCAAAAATGGTGCCAAACTGTTGCAAATTCTCCCCTGAAAGGTTTGGCGGTGGAAACAGAAGCCTTTTTATCATAGGAAATGAAATCAGCCCTCGACAACTTAAGCTGTGGGGAAAAAATTTCTAAGCCCCGGGGTCACAATTTCAGTAAAAATCTGAAATTCTCCCATTCTCTCAAAAATGGTGCCAAACTGTTGCAAATTCTCCGCTGAAAGGTTTGGCGGTGGAAACAGAATCCTTTTTATCATAGGAAATGAAATCAGCCGTCGAAGACAAAACCTGTGGGGAAAAAAATTTCTAAGCCCCAGGGTCACAATTTCAGCAAAAATCTGAAATTCTCCAATTCTCTCAAAAATGGTGCCAAACTGTTGCAAATTCTCCCCTGAAAGGTTTGGCGGTGGAAACAGAATCCTTTTTATCATAGGAAATGAAATCAGCCGTCGAAGACAAAACCTGTGGGGAAAAAAATTTCTAAGCCCCGGGGTCACAATTTCAGCAAAAATCTGAAATTCTCCAATTCTCTCAAAAATGGTGCCAAACTGTTGCAAATTCTCCCCTGAAAGGT
>NW_028149366.1:0-41928 GCF_964270895.1 Podarcis filfolensis
AAGATTTTTTGAAAAAATCCGTAAGCCCCGGCGTCACAATTTCATCAAAAATCTGACTTTCGGCAATTCACTCAAAAATGGTGCCAAACGGTTGGAAATGCTCCCCTTAAACGTTTGGCGGTCGAAACAGAAGTCTTTTTATCACAGGACAAGAAATTAGCCCTCGACAACATATCCGGCAAAAAATTGTTTTTTGAAAAAATCCCTAAGCCCCGGGGTCACAATTTCATCAAAAATCTGACTTTCGGCAATTCACTCAAAAATGGTGCCAAACGGGTGGAAATGCTCCCCTGAAAGGTTTGGCGGTCGAAACAGAAAGCTTTTTTATTACAGGACAAGAAATCAGCCCTCGACAACTTAATCGGCAGAAAAATATTTTTTGAAAAAATCCGTAAGCGTCACAATTTCATCAAAAATCTGACTTTCGGCAATTCACTCAAAAATGCTGCCAACGGTTGCAAATGCTCCCCTGAAAGGTTTTGCGGTCGAAACAGAAGGCTTTTTATCACAGGACAAGAAATCAGCCCTCGACAACTTAACCGGGAGAATTTTTTTTTTGAAAAAATCCCTAAGCCCCGGCGTCACAATTTCATCAAAAATCTGACTTTCGGCAATTCACTCAAAAATGGTGCCAAACGAGTGCAAATGCTCCCCTGAATGGTTTAGCGGTCGAAACAGAAGGCTTTTTATCACAGGACAAGAAATCAGCCCTCGACAACTTAACCGGCAGAAATTTTTTTTTTGAAAAAAACCGTAAGCCCCGGAGTCACAATTTCATCAAAAATCTGACTTTCGGCAATTCACTCAAAAATGGTGCCAAAGGGGTGCAAATGATCCCCTGAAACGTTTGGCGGTCGAAACAGAAGTCTTTTTATCACAAGAAAAGAAATCAGCCCTCGACACCTTAACCGGCAGAAAAAGATTTTTTTGAAAAAATCCCTAAGCCCCGGGGTTACAATTTCATCAAAAATCTGACTTTCGGCAATTCACTCAAAAATGGTGCCAAACGGTTGCAAATGCTCCCTTGAAACGTTTGGCGGTCGAAACAGAAGGCTTTTTATCACAGGACAAAAAAATTAGCCCTCGACAACATATCCGGCAAAAAATTGTTTTTTGAAAAAATCTGTAAGCCCCGGGGTCACAATTTCATCAAAAATATGACTTTCTGCAATTCACTCAAAAATGGTGCCAACGGTTGCAAATGCTCCCCTGAAAGGTTTGGCGGTCGAAACAGAAGGCTTTTTATCACAGGACAAGAAATCAGCCCTCGACAACTTAACCGGCAGAAATTTATTTTTGAAAAAATCCGTAAGCCCCGGGGTCACAATTTCATCAAAAATCTGACTTTCGGCAATTCACTCAAAAATGGTGCCAAACGGGTGGAAATGCTCCCATGAAAGGTTTGGCGGTCGAAACAGAAAGCTTTTTTATTACAGGAAAATAAATCAGCCCTTGACAACTTAACCGGGATAATTTTTTTTTTGAAAAAATCCCTAAGCCCCGGGGTCACAATTTCATCAAAAATCTGACTTTCGGCAATTCACTCAAAAATGGTGCCAAACGGGTGCAAATGCTCCCCTGAATGGTTTAGCGGTCGAAACAGAAGTTTTTTTATCACATGACAAGAAATCAGCCCTCGACATCTTAACCGGCAGAATTTTTTTTTAAAAAAAATCCGTAAGCCCCGGCGTCACAATTTCATCAAAAATCTGACTTTCGGCAATTCACTCAAAAATGGTGCCAAACGGTTTCAAATGCTCCACCGAAACGTTTGGCGGTCGAAACAGAAGGCTTTTTATCACAGGACAAGAAATCAGCCCTCAACAACTTTACCGGCAGAAATTTTTTTTTTGAAAAAATCCGTAAGCCCCGGGGTCACAATTTCATCAAAAATCTGACTTTCGGCAATTCACTCAAAAATGGTGCCAAACGGTTGGAAATGCTCCCCTTAAACGTTTGGCGGTCGAAACAGAAGTCTTTTTATCACAGGACAAGAAATTAGCCCTCGACAACATATCCGGCAAAAAATTGTTTTTTGAAAAAATCTGTAAGCCCCGGGGTCACAATTTCATCAAAAATATGACTTTCGGCAATTCACTCAAAAATGGTGCCAAAGGGGTGCAAATGATCCCCTGAAACTTTTGGCGGTCGAAACAGAAGTCTTTTTATCACAAGAAAAGAAATCAGCCCTCGACATCTTAACCGGCAGAAAAATATTTTTTGAAAAAATCCGTAAGCGTCACAATTTCATCAAAAATCTGACTTTCTGCAATTCACTCAAAAATGGTGCCAAACGGTTGGAAATGCTCCCCTTAAACGTTTGGCGGTCGAAACAGAAGTCTTTTTATCACAGGACAAGAAATCAGCCCTCGACATCTTAACCGGCAGAATTTTTTTTTAAAAAAAATCCGTAAGCACCGGGGTCACAATTTCATCAAAAATATGACTTTCGGCAATTCACTCAAAAATGGTGCCAAAGGGGTGCAAATGATCCCCTGAAACTTTTGGCGGTCGAAACAAAAGTCTTTTTATCACAAGAAAAGAAATCAGCCCTCGACACCTTAACCGGCAGAAAAAGATTTTTTTGAAAAAATCCCTAAGCCCCGGGGTCACAATTTCATCAAAAATCTGACTTTCGGCAATTCACTCAAAAATGGTGCCAACGGTTGCAAATGCTCCCCTGAAAGGTTTGGCGGTCGAAACAGAAGGCTTTTTATCACAGGACAAGAAATTAGCCCTCGACAACATATCCGGCAAAAAATTGTTTCTTGAAAAAATCTGTAAGCCCCGGGGTCACAATTTCATCAAAAATCTGACTTTCGGCAATTCACTCAAAAATGGTGCCAAACGGGTGGAAATGCTCCCCTGAAAGGTTTGGCGGTCGAAACAGAAAGCTTTTTTATTACAGGAAAATAAATCAGCCCTCGACAACTTAACCAGGAGAATTTTTTTTTTGAAAAAATCCCTAAGCCCCGGGGTCACAATTTCATCAAAAATCTGACTTTCGGCAATTCACTCAAAAATGGAGCCAAACGGGTGCAAATGCTCCCCTGAATGGTTTAGCGGTCGAAACAGAAGTTTTTTTATCACATGACAAGAAATCAGCCCTCGACATCTTAACCGGCAGAAATTTGTTTAAAAAAAAATCCGTAAGCCCCGGCGTCACAATTTCATCAAAAATCTGACTTTCGGCAATTCACTCAAAAATGGTGCCAAACGGTTTCAAATGCTCCACCGAAACGTTTGGCGGTCGAAACAGAAGGCTTTTTATCACAGGACAAGAAATCAGCCCTCGACAACTTAACCGGCAGAAATTTTTTTTTAAAAAAAATCCGTAAGAACCGGGGTCACAATTTCATCAAAAATCTGACTTTCGGCAATTCACTCAAAAATGGTGCCAAACGGGTGGAAATGCTCCCATGAAAAGTTTGGCGGTCGAAACAGAAAGCTTTTTTATCACAGGACAAGAAATCAGCCCTCGACATCTTAACCGGCAGAAAAAGATTTTTTGAAAAAATCCGTAAGCCCCGGCGTCACAATTTCATCAAAAATCTGACTTTCGGCAATTCACTCAAAAATGGTGCCAAACGGTTGGAAATGCTCCCCTTAAACGTTTGGCGGTCGAAACAGAAGTCTTTTTATCACAGGACAAGAAATTAGCCCTCGACAACATATCCGGCAAAAAATTGTTTTTTGAAAAAATCCCTAAGCCCCGGGGTCACAATTTCATCAAAAATCTGACTTTCGGCAATTCACTCAAAAATGGTGCCAAACGGGTGGAAATGCTCCCCTTAAACATTTGGCGGTCGAAACAGAAGTCTTTTTATCACAGGACAAGAAATTAGCCCTCTACAACATATCCGGCAAAAAATTGTTTTTTGAAAAAATCTGTAAGCCCCGGGGTCACAATTTCATCAAAAATCTGACTTTCTGCAATTCACTCAAAAATGGTGCCAACGGTTGCAAATGCTCCCCTGAAAGGTTTTGCGGTCGAAACAGAAGGCTTTTTATCACAGGACAAGAAATCAGCCCTCGACAACTTAACCGGGAGAATTTTTTTTTTGAAAAATCCCTAAGCCCCGGGGTCACAATTTCATCAAAAATCTGACTTTCGGCAATTCACTCAAAAATGGTGCCAAACGGTTTCAAATGCTCCCCTGAAACGTTTGGCGGTCGAAACAGAAGGCTTTTTATCACAGGACAAGAAATCAGCCCTCGACAACTTATCTGGCAGAAATTTTTTTTTTGAAAAAAACCGTAAGCACCGGGGTCACAATTTCATCAAAAATCTGACTTTCGGCAATTCACTCAAAAATGGTGCCAAAGGGGTGCAAATGATCCCCTGAAACGTTTGGCGGTCGAAACAGAAGTCTTTTTATCACAAGAAAAGAAATCAGCCCTCGACGCCTTAACCGGCAGAAAAAGATTTTTTTGAAAAAATCCCTAAGCCCCGGGGTCACAATTTCATCAAAAATCTGACTTTCGGCAATTCACTCAAAAATGGTGCCAACGGTTGCAAATGCTCCCCTGAAAGGTTTGGCGGTCGAAACAGAAGGCTTTTTATCACAGGACAAGAAATTAGCCCTCGACAACATATCCGGCAAAAAATTGTTTCTTGAAAAAATCTGTAAGCCCCGGGGTCACAATTTCATCAAAAATATGACTTTCTGCAATTCACTCAAAAATGGTGCCAACGGTTGCAAATGCTCCCCTGAAACGTTTGGCGGTTGAAACAGAAAGCTTTTTATCACAGGACAAGAAATCAGCCCTCGACAACTTAACCGGCAGAAATTTATTTTTGAAAAAATCCGTAAGCCCCGGCGTCACAATTTCATCAAAAATCTGACTTTCGGCAATTCACTCAAAAATGGTGCCAAACGGGTGGAAATGCTCCCCTGAAAGGTTTGGCGGTCGAAACAGAAAGCTTTTTTATTACAGGAAAATAAATCAGCCCTCGACAACTTAACCAGGAGAATTTTTTTTTTGAAAAAATCCCTAAGCCCCGGGGTCACAATTTCATCAAAAATCTGACTTTCGGCAATTCACTCAAAAATGGTGCCAAAGGGGTGCAAATGCTCCCCTGAATGGTTTAGCGGTCGAAACAGAAGTTTTTTTATCACATGACAAGAAATCAGCCCTCGACATCTTAACCGGCAGAAATTTTTTTTAAAAAAAATCCGTAAGCCCCGGCGTCACAATTTCATCAAAAATCTGACTTTCGGCAATTCACTCAAAAATGGTGCCAAACGGTTTCAAATGCTCCACCGAAACGTTTGGCGGTCGAAACAGAAGGCTTTTTATCACAGGACAAGAAATCAGCCCTCGACAACTTAACCGGCAGAAATTTTTTTTTTGAAAAAATCCGTAAGAACCGGGGTCACAATTTCATCAAAAATCTGACTTTCGGCAATTCACTCAAAAATGGTGCCAAACGGGTGGAAATGCTCCCATGAAAAGTTTGGCGGTCGAAACAGAAAGCTTTTTTATCACAGGACAAGAAATCAGCCCTCGACATCTTAACCGGCAGAAAAAGATTTTTTGAAAAAATCCGTAAGCCCCGGCGTCACAATTTCATCAAAAATCTGACTTTCGGCAATTCACTCAAAAATGGTGCCAAACGGTTGGAAATGCTCCCCTTAAACGTTTGGCGGTCGAAACAGAAGTCTTTTTATCACAGGACAAGAAATTAGCCCTCGACAACATATCCGGCAAAAAATTGTTTTTTGAAAAAATCCCTAAGCCCCGGGGTCACAATTTCATCAAAAATCTGACTTTCGGCAATTCACTCAAAAATGGTGCCAAACGGGTGGAAATGCTCCCCTGAAAGGTTTGGCGGTCGAAACAGAAAGCTTTTTTATTACAGGACAAGAAATCAGCCCTCGACAACTTAATTGGCAGAAAAATATTTTTTGAAAAAATCCGTAAGCGTCACAATTTCATCAAAAATCTGACTTTCGGCAATTCACTCAAAAATGCTGCCAACGGTTGCAAATGCTCCCCTGAAAGGTTTTGCGGTCGAAACAGAAGGCTTTTTATCACAGGACAAGAAATCAGCCCTCGACAACTTAACCGGGAGAATTTTTTTTTTGAAAAAATCCCTAAGCCCCGGCGTCACAATTTCATCAAAAATCTGACTTTCGGCAATTCACTCAAAAATGGTGCCAAACGAGTGCAAATGCTCCCCTGAATGGTTTAGCGGTCGAAACAGAAGGCTTTTTATCACAGGACAAGAAATCAGCCCTCGACAACTTAACCGGCAGAAATTTTTTTTTTGAAAAAAACCGTAAGCCCCGGAGTCACAATTTCATCAAAAATCTGACTTTCGGCAATTCACTCAAAAATGGTGCCAAAGGGGTGCAAATGATCCCCTGAAACGTTTGGCGGTCGAAACAGAAGTCTTTTTATCACAAGAAAAGAAATCAGCCCTCGACACCTTAACCGGCAGAAAAAGATTTTTTTGAAAAAATCCCTAAGCCCCGGGGTTACAATTTCATCAAAAATCTGACTTTCGGCAATTCACTCAAAAATGGTGCCAAACGGTTGCAAATGCTCCCTTGAAACGTTTGGCGGTCGAAACAGAAGGCTTTTTATCACAGGACAAAAAATTAGCCCTCGACAACATATCCGGCAAAAAATTGTTTTTTGAAAAAATCTGTAAGCCCCGGGGTCACAATTTCATCAAAAATATGACTTTCTGCAATTCACTCAAAAATGGTGCCAACGGTTGCAAATGCTCCCCTGAAAGGTTTGGCGGTCGAAACAGAAGGCTTTTTATCACAGGACAAGAAATCAGCCCTCGACAACTTAACCGGCAGAAATTTATTTTTGAAAAAATCCGTAAGCCCCGGGGTCACAATTTCATCAAAAATCTGACTTTCGGCAATTCACTCAAAAATGGTGCCAAACGGGTGGAAATGCTCCCATGAAAGGTTTGGCGGTCGAAACAGAAAGCTTTTTTATTACAGGAAAATAAATCAGCCCTTGACAACTTAACCGGGATAATTTTTTTTTTGAAAAAATCCCTAAGCCCCGGGGTCACAATTTCATCAAAAATCTGACTTTCGGCAATTCACTCAAAAATGGTGCCAAACGGGTGCAAATGCTCCCCTGAATGGTTTAGCGGTCGAAACAGAAGTTTTTTTATCACATGACAAGAAATCAGCCCTCGACATCTTAACCGGCAGAATTTTTTTTTTAAAAAAATCCGTAAGCCCCGGCGTCACAATTTCATCAAAAATCTGACTTTCGGCAATTCACTCAAAAATGGTGCCAAACGGTTTCAAATGCTCCACCGAAACGTTTGGCGGTCGAAACAGAAGGCTTTTTATCACAGGACAAGAAATCAGCCCTCAACAACTTTACCGGCAGAAATTTTTTTTTTGAAAAAATCCGTAAGCCCCGGGGTCACAATTTCATCAAAAATCTGACTTTCGGCAATTCACTCAAAAATGGTGCCAAACGGTTGGAAATGCTCCCCTTAAACGTTTGGCGGTCGAAACAGAAGTCTTTTTATCACAGGACAAGAAATTAGCCCTCGACAACATATCCGGCAAAAAATTGTTTTTTGAAAAAATCTGTAAGCCCCGGGGTCACAATTTCATCAAAAATATGACTTTCGGCAATTCACTCAAAAATGGTGCCAAAGGGGTGCAAATGATCCCCTGAAACTTTTGGCGGTCGAAACAGAAGTCTTTTTATCAAAAGAAAAGAAATCAGCCCTCGACATCTTAACCGGCAGAAAAATATTTTTTGAAAAAATCCGTAAGCGTCACAATTTCATCAAAAATCTGACTTTCTGCAATTAACTCAAAAATGGTGCCAAACGGTTGGAAATGCTCCCCTTAAACGTTTGGCGGTCGAAACAGAAGTCTTTTTATCACAGGACAAGAAATCAGCCCTCGACATCTTAACCGGCAGAATTTTTTTTTAAAAAAAATCCGTAAGCACCGGGGTCACAATTTCATCAAAAATATGACTTTCGGCAATTCACTCAAAAATGGTGCCAAAGGGGTGCAAATGATCCCCTGAAACTTTTGGCGGTCGAAACAGAAGTCTTTTTATCACAAGAAAAGAAATCAGCCCTCGACACCTTAACCGGCAGAAAAAGATTTTTTTGAAAAAATCCCTAAGCCCCGGGGTCACAATTTCATCAAAAATCTGACTTTCGGCAATTCACTCAAAAATGGTGCCAACGGTTGCAAATGCTCCCCTGAAAGGTTTGGCGGTCGAAACAGAAGGCTTTTTATCACAGGACAAGAAATTAGCCCTCGACAACTTAACCGGCAGAAATTTATTTTTGAAAAAATCCGTAAGCCCCGGGGTCACAATTTCATCAAAAATCTGACTTTCGGCAATTCACTCAAAAATGGTGCCAAACGGGTGGAAATGCTCCCCTGAAAGGTTTGGCGGTCGAAACAGAAAGCTTTTTTATTACAGGAAAATAAATCAGCCCTCGACAACTTAACCAGGAGAATTTTTTTTTTGAAAAAATCCCTAAGCCCCGGGGTCACAATTTCATCAAAAATCTGACTTTCGGCAATTCACTCAAAAATGGAGCCAAACGGGTGCAAATGCTCCCCTGAATGGTTTAGCGGTCGAAACAGAAGTTTTTTTATCACATGACAAGAAATCAGCCCTCGACATCTTAACCGGCAGAAATTTTTTTTAAAAAAAATCCGTAAGCCCCGGCGTCACAATTTCATCAAAAATCTGACTTTCGGCAATTCACTCAAAAATGGTGCCAAACGGTTTCAAATGCTCCATCGAAACGTTTGGCGGTCGAAACAGAAGTTTTTTTATCACATGACAAGAAATCAGCCCTCGACATCTTAACCGGCAGAAATTTTTTTTAAAAAAAATCCGTAAGCCCCGGCGTCACAATTTCATCAAAAATCTGACTTTCGGCAATTCACTCAAAAATGGTGCCAAACGGTTTCAAATGCTCCACCGAAACGTTTGGCGGTCGAAACAGAAGGCTTTTTATCACAGGACAAGAAATCAGCCCTCGACAACTTAACCAGCAGAAATTTTTTTTTTGAAAAAATCCGTAAGAACCGGGGTCACAATTTCATCAAAAATCTGACTTTCGGCAATTCACTCAAAAATGGTGCCAAACGGGTGGAAATGCTCCCATGAAAGGTTTGGCGGTCGAAACAGAAAGCTTTTTTATCACAGGACAAGAAATCAGCCCTCGACAACTTAACCGGCAGAAAAAGACTTTTTGAAAAAATCCGTAAGCCCCGGCGTCACAATTTCATCAAAAATCTGACTTTCGGCAATTCACTCAAAAATGGTGCCAAACGGTTGGAAATGCTCCCCTGAAACGTTTGGCGGTCGAAACAGAAGGCTTTTTATCACAGGACAAGAAATTAGCCCTCGACAACATATCCGGCAAAAAATTGTTTTTTGAAAAAATCTGTAAGCCCCGGGGTCACAATTTCATCAAAAATCTGACTTTCTGCAATTCACTCAAAAATGGTGCCAACGGTTGCAAATGCTCCCCTGAAAGGTTTTGCGGTCGAAACAGAAGGCTTTTTATCACAGGACAAGAAATCAGCCCTCGACAACTTAACCGGGAGAATTTTTTTTTTGAAAAAATCCCTAAGCCCCGGGGTCACAATTTCATCAAAAATCTGACTTTCGGCAATTCACTCAAAAATGGTGCCAAACGAGTGCAAATGCTCCCCTGAATGGTTTAGCGGTCGAAACAGAAGGCTTTTTATCACAGGACAAGAAATCAGCCCTCGACAACTTAACCGGCAGAAATTTTTTTTTTGAAAAAAACCGTAAGCCCCGGAGTCACAATTTCATCAAAAATCTGACTTTCGGCAATTCACTCAAAAATGGTGCCAAAGGGGTGCAAATGATCCCCTGAAACGTTTGGCGGTCGAAACAGAAGTCTTTTTATCACAAGAAAAGAAATCAGCCCTCGACACCTTAACCGGCAGAAAAAGATTTTTTTGAAAAAATCCCTAAGCCCCGGGGTTACAATTTCATCAAAAATCTGACTTTCGGCAATTCACTCAAAAATGGTGCCAAACGGTTGCAAATGCTCCCTTGAAACGTTTGGCGGTCGAAACAGAAGGCTTTTTATCACAGGACAAGAAATTAGCCCTGGACAACATATCTGGCAAAAAATTGTTTTTTGAAAAAATCTGTAAGCCCCGGGGTCACAATTTCATCAAAAATATGACTTTCTGCAATTCACTCAAAAATGGTGCCAACGGTTGCAAATGCTCCCCTGAAAGGTTTGGCGGTCGAAACAGAAGGCTTTTTATCACAGGACAAGAAATCAGCCCTCGACAACTTAACCGGCAGAAATTTATTTTTGAAAAAATCCGTAAGCCCCAGGGTCACAATTTCATCAAAAATCTGACTTTCGGCAATTCACTCAAAAATGGTGCCAAACGGGTGGAAATGCTCCCCTGAAAGGTTTGGCGGTCGAAACAGAAGTCTTTTTATCACATGACAAGAAATCAGCCCTCGACATCTTAACCGGCAGAATTTTTTTTTTAAAAAAATCCGTAAGCCCCGGCGTCACAATTTCATCAAAAATCTGACTTTCGGCAATTCACTCAAAAATGGTGCCAAACGGTTTCAAATGCTCCACCGAAACGTTTGGCGGTCGAAACAGAAGGCTTTTTATCACAGGACAAGAAATCAGCCCTCAACAACTTTACCGGCAGAAATTTTTTTTTTGAAAAAATCCGTAAGCCCCGGGGTCACAATTTCATCAAAAATCTGACTTTCGGCAATTCACTCAAAAATGGTGCCAAACGGTTGGAAATGCTCCCCTTAAACGTTTGGCGGTCGAAACAGAAGTCTTTTTATCACAGGACAAGAAATTAGCCCTCGACAACATATCCGGCAAAAAATTGTTTTTTGAAAAAATCTGTAAGCCCCGGGGTCACAATTTCATCAAAAATATGACTTTCGGCAATTCACTCAAAAATGGTGCCAAAGGGGTGCAAATGATCCCCTGAAACTTTTGGCGGTCGAAACAGAAGTCTTTTTATCAAAAGAAAAGAAATCAGCCCTCGACATCTTAACCGGCAGAAAAATATTTTTTGAAAAAATCCGTAAGCGTCACAATTTCATCAAAAATCTGACTTTCTGCAATTAACTCAAAAATGGTGCCAAACGGTTGGAAATGCTCCCCTTAAACGTTTGGCGGTCGAAACAGAAGTCTTTTTATCACAGGACAAGAAATCAGCCCTCGACATCTTAACCGGCAGAATTTTTTTTTAAAAAAAATCCGTAAGCACCGGGGTCACAATTTCATCAAAAATATGACTTTCGGCAATTCACTCAAAAATGGTGCCAAAGGGGTGCAAATGATCCCCTGAAACTTTTGGCGGTCGAAACAGAAGTCTTTTTATCACAAGAAAAGAAATCAGCCCTCGACACCTTAACCGGCAGAAAAAGATTTTTTTGAAAAAATCCCTAAGCCCCGGGGTCACAATTTCATCAAAAATCTGACTTTCGGCAATTCACTCAAAAATGGTGCCAACGGTTGCAAATGCTCCCCTGAAAGGTTTGGCGGTCGAAACAGAAGGCTTTTTATCACAGGACAAGAAATTAGCCCTCGACAACTTAACCGGCAGAAATTTATTTTTGAAAAAATCCGTAAGCCCCGGGGTCACAATTTCATCAAAAATCTGACTTTCGGCAATTCACTCAAAAATGGTGCCAAACGGGTGGAAATGCTCCCCTGAAAGGTTTGGCGGTCGAAACAGAAAGCTTTTTTATTACAGGAAAATAAATCAGCCCTCGACAACTTAACCAGGAGAATTTTTTTTTTGAAAAAATCCCTAAGCCCCGGGGTCACAATTTCATCAAAAATCTGACTTTCGGCAATTCACTCAAAAATGGAGCCAAACGGGTGCAAATGCTCCCCTGAATGGTTTAGCGGTCGAAACAGAAGTTTTTTTATCACATGACAAGAAATCAGCCCTCGACATCTTAACCGGCAGAAATTTTTTTTAAAAAAAATCCGTAAGCCCCGGCGTCACAATTTCATCAAAAATCTGACTTTCGGCAATTCACTCAAAAATGGTGCCAAACGGTTTCAAATGCTCCATCGAAACGTTTGGCGGTCGAAACAGAAGTTTTTTTATCACATGACAAGAAATCAGCCCTCGACATCTTAACCGGCAGAAATTTTTTTTAAAAAAAATCCGTAAGCCCCGGCGTCACAATTTCATCAAAAATCTGACTTTCGGCAATTCACTCAAAAATGGTGCCAAACGGTTTCAAATGCTCCACCGAAACGTTTGGCGGTCGAAACAGAAGGCTTTTTATCACAGGACAAGAAATCAGCCCTCGACAACTTAACCAGCAGAAATTTTTTTTTTGAAAAAATCCGTAAGAACCGGGGTCACAATTTCATCAAAAATCTGACTTTCGGCAATTCACTCAAAAATGGTGCCAAACGGGTGGAAATGCTCCCATGAAAGGTTTGGCGGTCGAAACAGAAAGCTTTTTTATCACAGGACAAGAAATCAGCCCTCGACAACTTAACCGGCAGAAAAAGACTTTTTGAAAAAATCCGTAAGCCCCGGCGTCACAATTTCATCAAAAATCTGACTTTCGGCAATTCACTCAAAAATGGTGCCAAACGGTTGGAAATGCTCCCCTGAAACGTTTGGCGGTCGAAACAGAAGGCTTTTTATCACAGGACAAGAAATTAGCCCTCGACAACATATCCGGCAAAAAATTGTTTTTTGAAAAAATCTGTAAGCCCCGGGGTCACAATTTCATCAAAAATCTGACTTTCTGCAATTCACTCAAAAATGGTGCCAACGGTTGCAAATGCTCCCCTGAAAGGTTTTGCGGTCGAAACAGAAGGCTTTTTATCACAGGACAAGAAATCAGCCCTCGACAACTTAACCGGGAGAATTTTTTTTTTGAAAAAATCCCTAAGCCCCGGGGTCACAATTTCATCAAAAATCTGACTTTCGGCAATTCACTCAAAAATGGTGCCAAACGAGTGCAAATGCTCCCCTGAATGGTTTAGCGGTCGAAACAGAAGGCTTTTTATCACAGGACAAGAAATCAGCCCTCGACAACTTAACCGGCAGAAATTTTTTTTTTGAAAAAAACCGTAAGCCCCGGAGTCACAATTTCATCAAAAATCTGACTTTCGGCAATTCACTCAAAAATGGTGCCAAAGGGGTGCAAATGATCCCCTGAAACGTTTGGCGGTCGAAACAGAAGTCTTTTTATCACAAGAAAAGAAATCAGCCCTCGACACCTTAACCGGCAGAAAAAGATTTTTTTGAAAAAATCCCTAAGCCCCGGGGTTACAATTTCATCAAAAATCTGACTTTCGGCAATTCACTCAAAAATGGTGCCAAACGGTTGCAAATGCTCCCTTGAAACGTTTGGCGGTCGAAACAGAAGGCTTTTTATCACAGGACAAGAAATTAGCCCTGGACAACATATCTGGCAAAAAATTGTTTTTTGAAAAAATCTGTAAGCCCCGGGGTCACAATTTCATCAAAAATATGACTTTCTGCAATTCACTCAAAAATGGTGCCAACGGTTGCAAATGCTCCCCTGAAAGGTTTGGCGGTCGAAACAGAAGGCTTTTTATCACAGGACAAGAAATCAGCCCTCGACAACTTAACCGGCAGAAATTTATTTTTGAAAAAATCCGTAAGCCCCAGGGTCACAATTTCATCAAAAATCTGACTTTCGGCAATTCACTCAAAAATGGTGCCAAACGGGTGGAAATGCTCCCCTGAAAGGTTTGGCGGTCGAAACAGAAAGCTTTTTTATTACAGGAAAATAAATCAGCCCTTGACAACTTAACCGGGAGAATTTTTTTTTTTGAAAAAATCCCTAAGCCCCGGGGTCACAATTTCATCAAAAATCTGACTTTCGGCAATTCACTCAAAAATGGTGCCAAACGGGTGCAAATGCTCCCCTGAATGGTTTAGGGGTCGAAACAGAAGTTTTTTTTATCACATGACAAGAAATCAGCCCTCGACATCTTAACCGGCAGAATTTTTTTTAAAAAAAAATCCGTAAGCCCCGGCGTCACAATTTCATCAAAAATCTGACTTTCGGCAATTCACTCAAAAATGGTGCCAAACGGTTTCAAATGCTCCACCGAAACGTTTGGCGGTCGAAACAGAAGGCTTTTTATCACAGGACAAGAAATTAGCCCTGGACAACATATCCGGCAAAAAATTGTTTTTTGAAAAAATCTGTAAGCCCCGGGGTCACAATTTCATCAAAAATATGACTTTCTGCAATTCACTCAAAAATGGTGCCAACGGTTGCAAATGCTCCCCTGAAAGGTTTGGCGGTCGAAACAGAAGGCTTTTTATCACAGGACAAGAAATCAGCCCTCGACAACTTAACCGGCAGAAATTTTTTTTTTGAAAAAAACCGTAAGCCCCGGAGTCACAATTTCATCAAAAATCTGACTTTCGGCAATTCACTCAAAAATGGTGCCAAAGGGGTGCAAATGATCCCCTGAAACGTTTGGCGGTCGAAACAGAAGTCTTTTTATCACAAGAAAAGAAATCAGCCCTCGACACCTTAACCGGCAGAAAAAGATTTTTTTGAAAAAATCCCTAAGCCCCGGGGTTACAATTTCATCAAAAATCTGACTTTCGGCAATTCACTCAAAAATGGTGCCAAACGGTTGCAAATGCTCCCTTGAAACGTTTGGCGGTCGAAACAGAAGGCTTTTTATCACAGGACAAGAAATTAGCCCTGGACAACATATCCGGCAAAAAATTGTTTTTTGAAAAAATCTGTAAGCCCCGGGGTCACAATTTCATCAAAAATATGACTTTCTGCAATTCACTCAAAAATGGTGCCAACGGTTGCAAATGCTCCCCTGAAAGGTTTGGCGGTCGAAACAGAAGGCTTTTTATCACAGGACAAGAAATCAGCCCTCGACAACTTAACCGGCAGAAATTTATTTTTGAAAAAATCCGTAAGCCCCGGGGTCACAATTTCATCAAAAATCTGACTTTCGGCAATTCACTCAAAAATGGTGCCAAACGGGTGGAAATGCTTCCCTGAAAGGTTTGGCGGTCGAAACAGAAAGCTTTTTTATTACAGGAAAATAAATCAGCCCTTGACAACTTAACCGGGAGAATTTTTTTTTTGAAAAAATCCCTAAGCCCCGGGGTCACAATTTCATCCAAAATCTGACTTTCGGCAATTCACTCAAAAATGGTGCCAAACGGGTGCAAATGCTCCCCTGAATGGTTTAGCGGTCGAAACAGAAGTTTTTTTATCACATGACAAGAAATCAGCCCTCGACATCTTAACCGGCAGAAATTTTTTTTTAAAAAAAATCCGTAAGCCCCGGCGTCACAATTTCATCAAAAATCTGACTTTCGGCAATTCACTCAAAAATGGTGCCAAACGGTTTCAAATGCTCCACCGAAACGTTTGGCGGTCGAAACAGAAGGCTTTTTATCACAGGACAAGAAATCAGCCCTCAACAACTTTACCGGCAGAAATTTTTTTTTTTTTAAAAATCCGTAAGCCCCGGGGTCACAATTTCATCAAAAATCTGACTTTCGGGAATTCACTCAAAAATGGTGCCAAACGGGTGCAAATGCTCCCCTGAAAGGTTTAGCGGTCAAGACAGAAGCTTTTTTATCACAGGACAAGAAATCAGCCCTCGACAACTTAACCGGCAGAAAAAATATTTTTTGAAAAAATCCGTAAGCCCCGGCGTCACAATTTCATCAAAAATCTGACTTTCGGCAATTCACTCAAAAATGGTGCCAAACGGTTGGAAATGCTCCCCTTAAACGTTTGGCGGTCGAAACAGAAGTCTTTTTATCACAGGACAAGAAATTAGCCCTCGACAACATATCCGGCAAAAAATTGTTTTTTGAAAAAATCTGTAAGCCCCGGGGTCACAATTTCATCAAAAATCTGACTTTCTGCAATTCACTCAAAAATGGTGCCAACGGTTGCAAATGCTCCCCTGAAAGGTTTTGCGGTCGAAACAGAAGGCTTTTTATCACAGGACAAGAAATCAGCCCTCGACAACTTAACCGGGAGAATTTTTTTTTTGAAAAAATCCCTAAGCCCCGGGGTCACAATTTCATCAAAAATCTGACTTTCGGCAATTCACTCAAAAATGGTGCCAAACGAGTGCAAATGCTCCCCTGAATGGTTTAGCGGTCGAAACAGAAGGCTTTTTATCACAGGACAAGAAATCAGCCCTCGACAACTTAACCGGCAGAAATTTTTTTTTTTGAAAAAAACCGTAAGCCCCGGAGTCACAATTTCATCAAAAATCTGACTTTCGGCAATTCACTCAAAAATGGTGCCAAAGGGGTGCAAATGATCCCCTGAAATGTTTGGCGGTCGAAACAGAAGTCTTTTTATCACAAGAAAAGAAATCAGCCCTCGACACCTTAACCGGCAGAAAAAGATTTTTTTGAAAAAATCCCTAAGCCCCGGGGTTACAATTTCATCAAAAATCTGACTTTCGGCAATTCACTCAAAAATGGTGCCAAACGGTTGCAAATGCTCCCTTGAAACGTTTGGCGGTCGAAACAGAAGGCTTTTTATCACAGGACAAGAAATTAGCCCTGGACAACATATCTGGCAAAAAATTGTTTTTTGAAAAAATCTGTAAGCCCCGGGGTCACAATTTCATCAAAAATATGACTTTCTGCAATTCACTCAAAAATGGTGCCAACGGTTGCAAATGCTCCCCTGAAAGGTTTGGCGGTCGAAACAGAAGGCTTTTTATCACAGGACAAGAAATCAGCCCTCGACAACTTAACCGGCAGAAATTTATTTTTGAAAAAATCCGTAAGCCCCGGGGTCACAATTTCATCAAAAATCTGACTTTCGGCAATTCACTCAAAAATGGTGCCAAACGGGTGGAAATGCTCCCCTGAAAGGTTTGGCGGTCGAAACAGAAAGCTTTTTTATTACAGGAAAATAAATCAGCCCTTGACAACTTAACCGGGAGAATTTTTTTTTTGAAAAAATCCCTAAGCCCCGGGGTCACAATTTCATCAAAAATCTGACTTTCGGCAATTCACTCAAAAATGGTGCCAAACGGGTGCAAATGCTCCCCTGAATGGTTTAGCGGTCGAAACAGAAGTTTTTTTATCACATGACAAGAAATCAGCCCTCGACATCTTAACCGGCAGAATTTCTTTTTAAAAAAAATCCGTAAGCCCCGGCGTCACAATTTCATCAAAAATCTGACTTTCGGCAATTCACTCAAAAATGGTGCCAAACGGTTTCAAATGCTCCACCGAAACGTTTGGCGGTCGAAACAGAAGGCTTTTTATCACAGGACAAGAAATTAGCCCTGGACAACATTTCCGGCAAAAAATTGTTTTTTGAAAAAATCTGTAAGCCCCGGGGTCACAATTTCATCAAAAATATGACTTTCTGCAATTCACTCAAAAATGGTGCCAACGGTTGCAAATGCTCCCCTGAAAGGTTTGGCGTTCGAAACAGAAGGCTTTTTATCACAGGACAAGAAATCAGCCCTCGACAACTTAACCGGCAGAAATTTTTTTTTTGAAAAAAACCGTAAGCCCCGGAGTCACAATTTCATCAAAAATCTGACTTTCGGCAATTCACTCAAAAATGGTGCCAAAGGGGTGCAAATGATCCCCTGAAACGTTTGGCGGTCGAAACAGAAGTCTTTTTATCACAAGAAAAGAAATCAGCCCTCGACACCTTAACCGGCAGAAAATGATTTTTTTGAAAAAATCCCTAAGCCCCGGGGTTACAATTTCATCAAAAATCTGACTTTCGGCAATTCACTCAAAAATGGTGCCAAACGGTTGCAAATGCTCCCTTGAAACGTTTGGCGGTCGAAACAGAAGGCTTTTTATCACAGGACAAGAAATTAGCCCTGGACAACATATCCGGCAAAAAATTGTTTTTTGAAAAAATCTGTAAGCCCCGGGGTCACAATTTCATCAAAAATATGACTTTCTGCAATTCACTCAAAAATGGTGCCAACGGTTGCAAATGCTCCCCTGAAAGGTTTGGCGGTCGAAACAGAAGGCTTTTTATCACAGGACAAGAAATCAGCCCTCGACAACTTAACCGGCAGAAATTTATTTTTGAAAAAATCCGTAAGCCCCGGGGTCACAATTTCATCAAAAATCTGACTTTCGGCAATTCACTCAAAAATGGTGCCAAACGGGTGGAAATGCTTCCCTGAAAGGTTTGGCGGTCGAAACAGAAAGCTTTTTTATTACAGGAAAATAAATCAGCCCTTGACAACTTAACCGGGAGAATTTTTTTTTTGAAAAAATCCCTAAGCCCCGGGGTCACAATTTCATCAAAAATCTGACTTTCGGCAATTCACTCAAAAATGGTGCCAAACGGTTTCAAATGCTCCACCGAAACGTTTGGCGGTCGAAACAGAAGGCTTTTTATCACAGGACAAGAAATTAGCCCTGGACAACGTATCCGGCAAAAAATTGTTTTTTGAAAAAATCTGTAAGCCCCGGGGTCACAATTTCATCAAAAATATGACTTTCTGCAATTCACTCAAAAATGGTGCCAACGGTTGCAAATGCTCCCCTGAAAGGTTTGGCGGTCGAAACAGAAGGCTTTTTATCACAGGACAAGAAATCAGCCCTCGACAACTTAACCGGCAGAAATTTATTTTTGAAAAAATCCGTAAGCCCCGGGGTCACAATTTCATCAAAAATCTGACTTTCGGCAATTCACTCAAAAATGGTGCCAAAGGGGTGCAAATGATCCCCTGAAACGTTTGGCGGTCGAAACAGAAGTCTTTTTATCACAAGAAAAGAAATCAGCCCTCGACACCTTAACCGGCAGAAAAAGATTTTTTTGAAAAAATCCCTAAGCCCCGGGGTTACAATTTCATCAAAAATCTGACTTTCGGCAATTCACTCAAAAATGGTGCCAAACGGTTGCAAATGCTCCCTTGAAACGTTTGGCGGTCGAAACAGAAGGCTTTTTATCACAGGACAAGAAATTAGCCCTGGACAACATATCCGGCAAAAAATTGTTTTTTGAAAAAATCTGTAAGCCCCGGGGTCACAATTTCATCAAAAATATGACTTTCTGCAATTCACTCAAAAATGGTGCCAACGGTTGCAAATGCTCCCCTGAAAGGTTTGGCGGTCGAAACAGAAGGCTTTTTATCACAGGACAAGAAATCAGCCCTCGACAACTTAACCGGCAGAAATTTATTTTTGAAAAAATCCGTAAGCCCCGGGGTCACAATTTCATCAAAAATCTGACTTTCGGCAATTCACTCAAAAATGGTGCCAAACGGGTGGAAATGCTTCCCTGAAAGGTTTGGCGGTCGAAACAGAAAGCTTTTTTATTACAGGAAAATAAATCAGCCCTTGACAACTTAACCGGGAGAATTTTTTTTTTGAAAAAATCCCTAAGCCCCGGGGTCACAATTTCATCAAAAATCTGACTTTCGGCAATTCACTCAAAAATGGTGCCAAACGGGTGCAAATGCTCCCCTGAATGGTTTAGCGGTCGAAACAGAAGTTTTTTTATCACATGACAAGAAATCAGCCCTCGACATCTTAACCGGCAGAAATTTTTTTTAAAAAAAATCCGTAAGCCCCGGCGTCACAATTTCATCAAAAATCTGACTTTCGGCAATTCACTCAAAAATGGTGCCAAACGGTTTCAAATGCTCCACCGAAACGTTTGGCGGTCGAAACAGAAGGCTTTTTATCACAGGACAAGAAATCAGCCCTCAACAACTTTACCGGCAGAAATTTTTTTTTTGAAAAAATCCGTAAGCCCCGGGGTCACAATTTCATCAAAAATCTGACTTTCGGGAATTCACTCAAAAATGGTGCCAAACGGGTGCAAATGCTCCCCTGAAAGGTTTAGCGGTCAAGACAGAAGCTTTTTTATCACAGGACAAGAAATCAGCCCTCGACAACTTAACCGGCAGAAAAAATATTTTTTGAAAAAATCCGTAAGCCCCGGCGTCACAATTTCATCAAAAATCTGACTTTCGGCAATTCACTCAAAAATGGTGCCAAACGGTTGGAAATGCTCCCCTTAAACGTTTGGCGGTCGAAACAGAAGTCTTTTTATCACAGGACAAGAAATTAGCCCTCGACAACATATCCGGCAAAAAATTGTTTTTTGAAAAAATCTGTAAGCCCCGGGGTCACAATTTCATCAAAAATATGACTTTCGGCAATTCACTCAAAAATGGTGCCAAAGGGGTGCAAATGATCCCCTGAAACTTTTGGCGGTCGAAACAGAAGTCTTTTTATCACAAGAAAAGAAATCAGCCCTCGACATCTTAACCGGCAGAAAAATATTTTTTGAAAAAATCCGTAAGCGTCACAATTTCATCAAAAATCTGACTTTCTGCAATTCACTCAAAAATGGTGCCAAACGGTTGGAAATGCTCCCCTTAAACGTTTGGCGGTCGAAACAGAAGTCTTTTTATCACAGGACAAGAAATCAGCCCTCGACATCTTAACCGGCAGAATTTTTTTAAAAAAAAAATCCGTAAGCCCCGGGGTCACAATTTCATCAAAAATATGACTTTCGGCAATTCACTCAAAAATGGTGCCAAAGGGGTGCAAATGATCCCCTGAAACTTTTGGCGGTCGAAACAGAAGTCTTTTTATCACAAGAAAAGAAATCAGCCCTCGACACCTTAACCGGCAGAAAAAGATTTTTTTGAAAAAATCCCTAAGCCCCGGGGTCACAATTTCATCAAAAATCTGACTTTCGGCAATTCACTCAAAAATGGTGCCAAACGGGTGGAAATGCTCCCCTGAAAGGTTTGGCGGTCGAAACAGAAAGCTTTTTTTATTACAGGACAAGAAATCAGCCCTCGACAACTTAACCGGCAGAAAAATATTTTTTGAAAAAATCCGTAAGCGTCACAATTTCATCAAAAATCTGACTTTCGGCAATTCACTCAAAAATGGTGCCAAACGGTTTCAAATGCTCCCCCGAAACGTTTGGCGGTTGAAACAGAAGGCTTTTTATCACAGGACAAGAAATCAGCCCTCGACAACTTAACCGGCAGAAATTTTTTTTTTGAAAAAATCCGTAAGAACCGGGGTCACAATTTCATCAAAAATCTGACTTTCGGCAATTCACTCAAAAATGGTGCCAAACGGGTGGAAATGATCCCCTGAAACGTTTGGCGGTCGAAACAGAAGTCTTTTTATCACAGGACAAGAAATCAGCCCTCGACAACTTAACCGGCAGAAAAATATTTTTTGAAAAAATCCGTAAGCCCCGGGGTCACAATTTCATCAAAAATCTGACTTTCGGCAATTCACTCAAAAATGGTGCCAAACGGTTGCAAATGCTCCCCTTAAACGTTTGGCGGTCGAAACAGAAGTCTTTTTATCACAGGACAAGAAATTAGCCCTCGACAACATATCCGGCAAAAAATTGTTATTTGAAAAAATCCCTAAGCCCCGGGGTCACAATTTCATCAAAAATCTGACTTTCGGCAATTCACTCAAAAATGGTGCCAAACGGGTGGAAATGCTCCCCTGAAAGGTTTGGCGGTCGAAACAGAAAGCTTTTTTATTACAGGACAAGAAATCAGCCCTCGACAACTTAACCGGCAGAAAAATATTTTTTGAAAAAATCCGTAAGCGTCACAATTTCATCAAAAATCTGACTTTCGGCAATTCACTCAAAAATGGTGCCAAACGGTTGGAAATGCTCCCCTTAAACGTTTGGCGGTCGAAACAGAAGTCTTTTTATCACAGGACAAGAAATTAGCCCTCGACAACATATCCGGCAAAAAATTGTTTTTTGAAAAAATCTGTAAGCCCCGGGGTCACAATTTCATCAAAAATATGACTTTCGGCAATTCACTCAAAAATGGTGCCAAAGGGGTGCAAATGATCCCCTGAAACTTTTGGCGGTCGAAACAGAAGTCTTTTTATCACAAGAAAAGAAATCAGCCCTCGACATCTTAACCGGCAGAAAAATATTTTTTGAAAAAATCCGTAAGCGTCACAATTTCATCAAAAATCTGACTTTCTGCAATTCACTCAAAAATGGTGCCAAACGGTTGGAAATGCTCCCCTTAAACGTTTGGCGGTCGAAACAGAAGTCTTTTTATCACAGGACAAGAAATCAGCCCTCGACATCTTAACCGGCAGAATTTTTTTTAAAAAAAAATCCGTAAGCCCCGGGGTCACAATTTCATCAAAAATATGACTTTCGGCAATTCACTCAAAAATGGTGCCAAAGGGGTGCAAATGATCCCCTGAAACTTTTGGCGGTCGAAACAGAAGTCTTTTTATCACAAGAAAAGAAATCAGCCCTCGACACCTTAACCGGCAGAAAAAGATTTTTTTGAAAAAATCCCTAAGCCCCGGGGTCACAATTTCATCAAAAATCTGACTTTCGGCAATTCACTCAAAAATGGTGCCAAACGGGTGGAAATGCTCCCCTGAAAGGTTTGGCGGTCGAAACAGAAAGCTTTTTTTATTACAGGACAAGAAATTAGCCCTCGACAACTTAACCGGCAGAAAAATATTTTTTGAAAAAATCCCTAAGCCCCGGGGTCACAATTTCATCAAAAATCTGACTTTCGGCAATTCACTCAAAAATGGTGCCAAACGGTTTCAAATGCTCCCCCGAAACGTTTGGCGGTCGAAACAGAAGGCTTTTTATCACAGGACAAGAAATCAGCCCTCGACAACTTAACCGGCAGAAATTTTTTTTTTAAAAAAATCCGTAAGCCCCGGGGTCACAATTTCATCAAAAATCTGACTTTCGGCAATTCACTCAAAAATGGTGCCAAAGGGGTGCAAATGATCCCCTGAAACGTTTGGCGGTCGAAACAGAAGTCTTTTTATCACAGGACAAGAAATCAGCCCTCGACAACTTAACCGGCAGAAAAATATTTTTTGAAAAAATCCGTAAGCCCCGGGGTCACAATTTCATCAAAAATCTGACTTTCGGCAATTCACTCAAAAATGGTGCCAAACGGTTGCAAATGCTCCCCTTAAACGTTTGGCGGTCGAAACAGAAGTCTTTTTATCACAGGACAAGAAATTAGCCCTCGACAACATATCCGGCAAAAATTTGTTATTTGAAAAAATCCCTAAGCCCCGGGGTCACAATTTCATCAAAAATCTGACTTTCGGCAATTCACTCAAAAATGGTGCCAAACGGGTGGAAATGCTCCCCTGAAAGGTTTGGCGGTCGAAACAGAAAGCTTTTTTATTACAGGACAAGAAATCAGCCCTCGACAACTTAACCGGCAGAAAAATATTTTTTGAAAAAATCCGTAAGCGTCACAATTTCATCAAAAATCTGACTTTCGGCAATTCACTCAAAAATGGTGCAAAACGGTTGGAAATGCTCCCCTTAAACATTTGGCGGTCGAAACAGAAGTCTTTTTATCACAGGACAAGAAATTAGCCCTCGACAACATATCCGGCAAAAAATTGTTTTTTGAAAAAATCTGTAAGCCCCGGGGTCACAATTTCATCAAAAATCTGACTTTCTGCAATTCACTCAAAAATGGTGCCAACGGTTGCAAATGCTCCCCTGAAAGGTTTTGCGGTCGAAACAGAAGTCTTTTTATCACAAAAAAAGAAATCAGCCCTCGACAACTTATCTGGCAGAAATTTTTTTTTTGAAAAAAACCGTAAGCACCGGGGTCACAATTTCATCAAAAATCTGACTTTCGGCAATTCACTCAAAAATGGTGCCAAAGGGGTGCAAATGATCCCCTGAAACGTTTGGCGGTCGAAACAGAAGGCTTTTTATCACAGGACAAGAAATCAGCCCTCGACAACTTAACCGGGAGAATTTTTTTTTTGAAAAAATCCCTAAGCCCCGGGGTCACAATTTCATCAAAAATCTGACTTTCGGCAATTCACTCAAAAATGGTGCCAAACGGTTTCAAATGCTCCCCCGAAACGTTTGGCGGTCGAAACAGAAGGCTTTTTATCACAGGACAAGAAATCAGCCCTCGACAACTTATCTGGCAGAATTTTTTTTTTTGAAAAAAACCGTAAGCACCGGGGTCACAATTTCATCAAAAATCTGACTTTCGGCAATTCACTCAAAAATGGTGCCAAAGGGGTGCAAATCATCCCCTGAAACGTTTGGCGGTCGAAACAGAAGTCTTTTTATCACAAGAAAAGAAATCAGCCCTCGACACCTTAACCGGCAGAAAAAGATTTTTTTGAAAAAATCCCTAAGCCCCGGGGTCACAATTTCATCAAAAATCTGACTTTCGGCAATTCACTCAAAAATGGTGCCAACGGTTGCAAATGCTCCCCTGAAAGGTTTGGCGGTCGAAACAGAAGGCTTTTTATCACAGGACAAGAAATTAGCCCTCGACAACATATCCGGCAAAAAATTGTTTCTTGAAAAAATCTGTAAGCCCCGGGGTCACAATTTCATCAAAAATATGACTTTCTGCAATTCACTCAAAAATGGTGCCAACGGTTGCAAATGCTCCCCTGAAAGGTTTGGCGGTCGAAACAGAAGGCTTTTTATCACAGGACAAGAAATCAGCCCTCGACAACTTAACCGGCAGAAATTTATTTTTGAAAAAATCCGTAAGCCCCGGGGTCACAATTTCATCAAAAATCTGACTTTCGGCAATTCACTCAAAAATGGTGCCAAACGGGTGGAAATGCTCCCCTGAAAGGTTTGGCGGTCGAAACAGAAAGCTTTTTTATTACAGGAAAATAAATCAGCCCTTGACAACTTAACCGGGAGAATTTTTTTTTTAAAAAAATCCCTAAGCCCCGGGGTCACAATTTCATCAAAAATCTGACTTTCGGCAATTCACTCAAAAATGGTGCCAAACGGGTGCAAATGCTCCCCTGAATGGTTTAGCGGTCGAAACAGAAGTTTTTTTATCACATGACAAGAAATCAGCCCTCGACATCTTAACCGGCAGAAATTTTTTTTTAAAAAAATCCGTAAGCCCCGGCGTCACAATTTCATCAAAAATCTGACTTTCGGCAATTCACTCAAAAATGGTGCCAAACGGTTGGAAATGCTCCCCTTAAACATTTGGCGGTCGAAACAGAAGTCTTTTTATCACAGGACAAGAAATTAGCCCTCGACAACATATCCGGCAAAAAATTGTTTTTTGAAAAAATCTGTAAGCCCCGGGGTCACAATTTCATCAAAAATCTGACTTTCTGCAATTCACTCAAAAATGGTGCCAACGGTTGCAAATGCTCCCCTGAAAGGTTTTGCGGTCGAAACAGAAGTCTTTTTATCACAAAAAAAGAAATCAGCCCTCGACAACTTATCTGGCAGAAATTTTTTTTTTGAAAAAAACCGTAAGCACCGGGGTCACAATTTCATCAAAAATCTGACTTTCGGCAATTCACTCAAAAATGGTGCCAAAGGGGTGCAAATGATCCCCTGAAACGTTTGGCGGTCGAAACAGAAGGCTTTTTATCACAGGACAAGAAATCAACCCTCGACAACTTAACCGGGAGAATTTTTTTTTGAAAAAATCCCTAAGCCCCGGGGTCACAATTTCATCAAAAATCTGACTTTCGGCAATTCACTCAAAAATGGTGCCAAACGGTTTCAAATGCTCCCCCGAAACGTTTGGCGGTCGAAACAGAAGGCTTTTTATCACAGGACAAGAAATCAGCCCTCGACAACTTATCTGGCAGAATTTTTTTTTTTGAAAAAAACCGTAAGCACCGGGGTCACAATTTCATCAAAAATCTGACTTTCGGCAATTCACTCAAAAATGGTGCCAAAGGGGTGCAAATGATCCCCTGAAACGTTTGGCGGTCGAAACAGAAGTCTTTTTATCACAAGAAAAGAAATCAGCCCTCGACACCTTAACCGGCAGAAAAAGATTTTTTTGAAAAAATCCGTAAGCCCCGGGGTCACAATTTCATCAAAAATCTGACTTTCGGCAATTCACTCAAAAATGGTGCCAACGGTTGCAAATGCTCCCCTGAAAGGTTTGGCGGTCGAAACAGAAGGCTTTTTATCACAGGACAAGAAATCAGCCCTCGACAACTTAACCGGCAGAAATTTATTTTTGAAAAAATCCGTAAGCCCCGGGGTCACAATTTCATCAAAAATCTGACTTTCGGCAATTCACTCAAAAATGGTGCCAAACGGGTGCAAATGCTCCCCTGAATGGTTTAGCGGTCGAAACAGAAGTTTTTTTATCACATGACAAGAAATCAGCCCTCGACATCTTAACCGGCAGAATTTTTTTTTTAAAAAAATCCGTAAGCCCCGGCGTCACAATTTCATCAAAAATCTGACTTTCGGCAATTCACTCAAAAATGGTGCCAAACGGTTTCAAATGCTCCCCCGAAACGTTTGGCGATCGAAACAGAAGGCTTTTTATCACAGGACAAGAAATCAGCCCTCGACACCTTAACCGGCAGAATTTTTTTTTTTGAAAAAATCCGTAAGCCCCGGGGTCACAATTTCATCAAAAATCTGACTTTCGGCAATTCACTCAAAAATGGTGCCAAAGGGGTGCAAATGATCCCCTGAAACGTTTGGCGGTTGAAACAGCAGTCTTTTTATCACAGGAAAGGAAATCAGCCCTCGACACCTTAACCGGCAGAAAAAGATTTTTTTGAAAAAATCCCTAAGCCCCGGGGTCACAATTTCATCAAAAATCTGACTTTCGGGAATTCACTCAAAAATGGTGCCAAACGGGTGCAAATGCTCCCCTGAAATGTTTAGCGGTCGAGACAGAAGCTTTTTTATCACAGGACAAGAAATCAGCCCTCGACAACTTAACTGGCAGAAAAATATTTTTTGAAAAAATCCGTAAGCCCCGGCGTCACAATTTCATCAAAAATCTGACTTTCGGCAATTCACTCAAAAATGGTGCCAAAGGGGTGCAAATGATCCCCTGAAACGTTTGGCGGTCGAAACAGAAGTCGTTTTATCACAGGAAAAGAAATCAGCCCTCGACACCTTAACCGGCAGAAAAAGATTTTTTTGAAAAAATCCCTAAGCCCCGGGGTCACAATTTCATCAAAAATCTGACTTTCGGCAATTCACTCAAAAATGGTGCCAAACGGTTGCAAATGCTCCCTTGAAATGTTTGGCGGTCGAAACAGAAGGCTTTTTATCACAGGACAAGAAATCAGCCCTCGACAACTTAACCGGCAGAATTTTTTTTTTGAAAAAATCCCTAAGCCTCGGGGTCACAATTTCATCAAAAATCTGACTTTCGGCAATTCACTCAAAAATGGTGCCAAACGGGTGCAAATGCTCCCCTGAATGGTTTAGCGGTCGAAACAGAAAGCTTTTTTATTACATGACAAGAAATCAGCCCTCGACATCTTAACCGGCAGATTTTTTAAAAAAAAAAAATCCGTAAGCCCCGGCGTCACAATTTCATCAAAAATCTGACTTTCGGCAATTCACTCAAAAATGGTGCCAAACGGTTGGAAATGCTCCCTTGAAACGTTTGGCGGTCGAAACAGAAGGCTTTTTATCACAGGACAAGAAATTAGCCCTTGACAACATATCCGGCAAAAAATTGTTTTTTGAAAAAATCTGTAAGCCCCGGGGTCACAATTTCATCAAAAATATGACTTTCTGCAATTCACTCAAAAATGGTGCCAACGGTTGCAAATGCTCCCCTGAAAGGTTTGGCGGTCGAAACAGAAGGCTTTTTATCACAGGACAAGAAATCAGCCCTCGACAACTTAACCGGCAGAAATTTATTTTTGAAAAAATCCGTAAGCCCCGGGGTCACAATTTCATCAAAAATCTGACTTTCGGCAATTCACTCAAAAATGGTGCCAAACGGGTGCAAATGCTCCCCTGAATGGTTTAGCGGTCGAAACAGAAGTTTTTTTATCACATGACAAGAAATCAGCCCTCGACATCTTAACCGGCAGAATTTTTTTTAAAAAAAAATCCGTAAGCCCCGGCGTCACAATTTCATCAAAAATCTGTCTTTCGGCAATTCACTCAAAAATGGTGCCAAACGGTTTCAAATGCTCCCCCGAAACATTTGGCGATCGAAACAGAAGGCTTTTTATCACAGGACAAGAAATCAGCCCTCGACAACTTAACCGGCAGAATTTTTTTTTTTGAAAAAATCCGTAAGCCCCGGGGTCACAATTTCATCAAAAATCTGACTTTCGGCAATTCACTCAAAAATGGTGCCAAAGGGGTGCAAATGATCCCCTGAAACGTTTGGCGGTCGAAACAGCAGTCTTTTTATCACAGGAAAGGAAATCAGCCCTCGACACCTTAACCGGCAGAAAAAGATTTTTTTGAAAAAATCCCTAAGCCCCGGGGTCACAATTTCATCAAAAATCTGACTTTCGGGAATTCACTCAAAAATGGTGCCAAACGGGTGCAAATGCTCCGCTGAAATGTTTAGCGGTCGAGACAGAAGCTTTTTTATCACAGGACAAGAAATCAGCCCTCGACAACTTAACCGGCAGAAAAATATTTTTTGAAAAAATCCGTAAGCCCCGGCGTCACAATTTCATCAAAAATCTGACTTTCGGCAATTCACTCAAAAATGGTGCCAAACGGTTGGAAATGCTCCCCTTAAACGTTTGGCGGTCGAAACAGAAGTCTTTTTATCACAGGACAAGAAATTAGCCCTCGACAACATATCCGGCAAAAAATTGTTTTTTGAAAAAATCTGTAAGGGGTCACAATTTCATCAAAAATCTGACTTTCTGCAATTCACTCAAAAATGGTGCCAACGGTTGCAAATGCTCCCCTGAAAGGTTTTGCGGTCGAAACAGAAGGCTTTTTATCACAGGACAAGAAATCAGCCCTCGATAAATTAACCGGGAGAATTTTTTTTTTTGAAAAAATCCCTAAGCCCCGAGGTCACAATTTCATCAAAAATCTGACTTTCGGCAATTCACTCAAAAATGGTGCCAAACGGGTGCAAATGCTCCCCTGAAAGGTTTAGCGGTCGAAACAGAAGTTTTTTTATCACATGACAAGAAATCAGCCCTCGACATCTTAACCGGCAGAATTTTTTTTAAAAAAAAATCCGTAAGCCCCGGCGTCAAAATTTCATCAAAAATCTGACTTTCGGCAATTCACTCAAAAATGGTGCCAAACGGTTTCAAATGCTCCCCCGAAACGTTTGGCGGTCGAAACAGAAGGCTTTTTATCACAGGACAAGAAATCAGCCCTCGACAACTTAACCGGCAGAAATTTTTTTTTAAAAAAAATCCGTAAGCCCCGGGGTCACAATTTCATCAAAAATCTGACTTTCTGCAATTCACTCAAAAATGGTGCCAACGGTTGCAAATGCTCCCCTGAAAGGTTTTGCGGTCGAAACAGAAGGCTTTTTATCACAGGAAAAGAAATCAGCCCTCGACAACTTAACCGGGAGAATTTTGTTTTTGAAAAAATCCCTAAGCCCCGGGGTCACAATTTCATCAAAAATCTGACTTTCGGCAATTCACTCAAAAATGGTGCCAAACGGTTGGAAATGCTCCCCTTAAACGTTTGGCGGTCGAAACAGAAGTCTTTTTATCACAGGACAAGAAATTATCCCTCGACAACTTAACCGGCAGAATTTTTTTTTTGAAAAAATCCCTAAGCCCCGGGGTCACAATTTCATCAAAAATCTGACTTTCGGCAATTCACTCAAAAATGGTGCCAAACGGGTGCAAATGCTCCCCTGAATGTTTAGCGGTCGAGACAGAAGCTTTTTTATCACAGGACAAGAAATCAGCCCTCGACATCTTAACCGGCAGAATTTTTTTTTCAAAAAAATCCGTAAGCCCCGGCGTCACAATTTCATCAAAAATCTGACTTTCAGCAATTCACTCAAAAATGGTGCCAAACGGTTTCAAATGCTCCCCCGAAACGTTTGGCGGTCGAAACAGAAGGCTTTTTATCACAGGACAAGAAATCAGCCCTCGACAACTTAACCGGCAGAAAAAGATTTTTTTGAAAAAATCCCTAAGCCCCGGGGTCACAATTTCATCAAAAATCTGACTTTTGGCAATTCACTCAAAAATGGTGCCAAACGGGTGGAAATGTTCCCCTGAAAGGTTTGGCGGTCGAAACAGAAAGCTTTTTTATTACAGGAAAAGAAATCAGCCCTCAACAACTTAACCGGGAGAATTTTTTTTTTGAAAAAATCCGTAAGCATCAGAGTCACAATTTCATCAAAAATCTGACTTTCGGCAATTCACTCAAAAATGGTGCCAAACGGGTGCAAATGCTCCCCTGAATGGTTTAGCGGTCGAAACAGAAGTTTTTTTATCACATGACAAGAAATCAGCCCTCGACATCTTAACCGGCAGAATTTTTTTTTTTCAAAAAATCCGTAAGCCCCGGGGTCACAATTTCATCAAAAATCTGACTTTCGGCAATTCACTCAAAAATGGTGCCAAAGGGGTGCAAATGATCCCCTGAAACGTTTGGCGGTCGAAACAGAAGTCTTTTTATCACAAGAAAAGAAATCAGCCCTCGACACCTTAACCGGCAGAAAAAGATTTTTTTGAAAAAACCCCTAAGCCCCGGGGTCACAATTTCATCAAAAATCTGACTTTTGGCAATTCACTCAAAAATGGTGCCAAACGGGTGCAAATGCTCCCCTGAATGGTTTGGCGGTCGAAACAAAAGGCTTTTTATCACAGGACAAGAAATCAGCCCTCGACAACTTAACCGGCAGAAAAATATTTTTTGAAAAAATTCGTAACCCCCGGGGTCACAATTTCATCAAAAATCTGACTTTCGGAAATTCACTCAAAAATGGTGCCAACGGTTGCAAATGCTCCCCTGAAAGGTTTTGCTGTCGAAACAGAAGGCTTTTTATCACAGGACAAGAAATCAGCCCTCGACACCTTAACCGGCAGAAAAAGTTTTTTTTGAAAAAATCCCTAAGCCCCGGGGTCACAATTTCATCAAAAATCTGACTTTTGGCAATTCACTCAAAAATGGTGCCAAAGGGGTTCAAATGATCCCCTGAAACGTTTGGCGGTCGAAACAGAAGTCTTTTTATCACAAGAAAAGAAATCAGCCCTCGACACCTTAACCGGCAGAAAAAGATTTTTTTGAAAAAATCCCTAAGCCCCGGGGTCACAATTTCATCAAAAATCTGACTTTCGGCAATTCACTCAAAAATGGTGCCAAACGGTTGCAAATGCTCCCCTGAAACGTTTGGCGGTCGAAACAGAAGGCTTTTTATCACAGGACAAGAAATTAGCCCTCGACAACTTAACCGGCAGAAATTTATTTTTGAAAAAATCCGTAAGCCCCGGGGTCACAATTTCATCAAAAATCTGACTTTCGGCAATTCACTCAAAAATGGTGCCAAACGGGTGGAAATGCTCCCCTGAAAGGTTTGGCGGTCGAAACAAAAGGCTTTTTATCACAGGACAAGAAATCAGCCCTCGACAACTTAACCGGCAGAAATTTATTTTTGAAAAAATCCCTAAGCCCCGGGGTCACAATTTCATCAAAAATCTGACTTTCGGCAATTCACTCAAAAATGGTGCCAAACGGGTGGAAATGCTCCACCGAAACGTTTGGCGGTTGAAACAGAAAGCTTTTTTATTACAGGACAAGAAATCAGCCCTCGACAACTTAACCGGCAGAAAAATTTTTTTTGAAAAAATCCGTAAGCCCCGGGGTCACAATTTCATCAAAAATCTGACTTTCGGGAATTCACTCAAAAATGGTGCCAAACGGGTGCAAATGCTCCGCTGAAAGGTTTAGCGGTCGAGACAGAAGCTTATTTATCACAGGACAAGAAATCAGCCCTCGACAACTTAACCGGCAGAAAAATATTTTTTGAAAAAATCCGTAAGCCCCGGGGTCACAATTTCATCAAAAATCTGACTTTCGGGAATTCACTCAAAAATGGTGCCAAACGGGTGCAAATGCTCCGCTGAAAGGTTTAGCGGTCGAGACAGAAGCTTATTTATCACAGGACAAGAAATCAGCCCTCGACAACTTAACCGGCAGAAAAATATTTTTTGAAAAAATCCGTAAGCCCCGGGGTCACAATTTCATCAAAAATCTGACTTTCGGCAATTCACTCAAAAATGTTGCCAAACGGGTGCAAATGATCCCATGAGAGGTTTGACGGTAGAAACCGAAGGCTTTTTATCACAGGAAAAGAAATCAGCCCTCGACAACTTATGCGGCAAAAAAATTTTTTTTTGAAAAAATCCATAAGCCCCGGGGTCACAATTTCATCAAAAATCTGACTTTCGGCAATTCACTCAAAAATGGTGCCAAACGGGTGCAAATGCTCCCCTGAATGGTTTAGCGGTCGAAACAGAAGTTTTTTTATCACATGACAAGAAATCAGCCCTCGACATCTTAACCGGCAGAATTTTTTTTTAAAAAAAATCCGTAAGCCCCGGGGTCACAATTTCATCAAAAATCTGACTTTCGGCAATTCACTCAAAAATGGTGCCAAAGGGGTGCAAATGATCCCCTGAAACGTTTGGCGGTTGAAACAGAAGTCTTTTTATCACAAGAAAAGAAATCAGCCCTCGACACCTTAACCAGCAGAAAAAGATTTTTTTGAAAAAATCCCTAAGCCCCGGGGTCACAATTTCATCAAAAATCTGACTTTTGGCAATTCACTCAAAAATGGTGCCAAACGGGTGCAAATGCTCCCCTGAAAGGTTTTGCTGTCGAAACAGAAGGCTTTTTATCACAGGACAAGAAATCAGCCCTCGACAACTTAACCGGCAAAAATTTTTTTTTGAAAAAATCCGTAAGCCCCGGGGTCACAATTTCATCAAAAATCTGACTTTCGGCAATTCACTCAAAAATGTTGCCAAACGGGTGCAAATGATCCCATGAGAGGTTTGACGGTAGAAACCGAAGGCTTTTTATCACAGGAAAAGAAATCAGCCCTCGACAACTTATGCGGCAAAAATTTTTTTTTTGAAAAAATCCATAAGCCCCGGGGTCACAATTTCATCAAAAATCTGACTTTCGGCAATTCACTCAAAAATGGTGCCAAACGGGTGCAAATGCTCCCCTGAATGGTTTAGCGGTCGAAACAGAAGTTTTTTTATCACATGACAAGAAATCAGCCCTCGACATCTTAACCGGCAGAATTTTTTTTAAAAAAAAATCCGTAAGCCCCGGGGTCACAATTTCATCAAAAATCTGACTTTCGGCAATTCACTCAAAAATGGTGCCAAAGGGGTGCAAATGATCCCCTGAAACGTTTGGCGGTCGAAACAGAAGTCTTTTTATCACAAGAAAAGAAATCAGCCCTCGACACCTTAACCGGCAGAAAAAGATTTTTTTGAAAAAATCCCTAAGCCCCGGGGTCACAATTTCATCAAAAATCTGACTTTTGGCAATTCACTCAAAAATGGTGCCAAACGGGTGCAAATGCTCCCCTGAATGGTTTGGCGGTCGAAACAAAAGGCTTTTTATCACAGGACAAGAAATCAGCCCTCGACAACTTAACCGGCAGAAAAATATTTTTTGAAAAAATTCGTAACCCCCGGGGTCACAATTTCATCAAAAATCTGACTTTCGGAAATTCACTCAAAAATGGTGCCAAAACGGGTGGAAATGCTCCCCTGAAATGTTTGGCGATCAAAACTGAAGGCTTTTTATCACAGGAAAAGAAATCAGCCCTCGACACCTTAACCGGCAGAATTTTTTTTTTCAAAAAATCCGTAAGCCCCGGGGTCACAATTTCATCAAAAATCTGACTTTCGGCAATTCACTCAAAAATGTTGCCAAACGGGTGCAAATGATCCCATGAGAGGTTTGACGGTAGAAACCGAAGGCTTTTTATCACAGGAAAAGAAATCAGCCCTCGACAACATATGCGGCAAAAATTTATTTTTGAAAAAATCCGTAAGCCCCGGGGTCACAATTTCATCAAAAATCTGACTTTCGGCAATTCACTCAAAAATGGTGCCAAACGGTTTCAAATGCTCCACCGAAACGTTTGGCGGTCGAAACAGAAGGCTTTTTATCACAGGACAAGAAATCAGCCCTCGACAACTTAACCGGCAGAAATTTTTTTTAAAAAAAAATCCGTAAGCCCCGGGGTCACAATTTCATCAAAAATCTGACTTTCGGCAATTCACTCAAAAATGGTGCCAAACGGGTGCAAATGCTCCCCTGAAAGGTTTAGCGGTCGAGACAGAAGCTTTTTTATCACAGGACAAGAAATCAGCCCTCGACAACTTAAACGGCAGAAAAATATTTTTTGAAAAAATCCGTAAGCCCCGGGGTCACAATTTCATCAAAAATCTGACTTTCTGCAATTCACTCAAAAATGGTGCCAAAGGGGTGCAAATGATCCCCTGAAACGTTTGGCGTTCGAAACAGAAGTCTTTTTATCACAAGAAAAGAAATCAGCCCTCGACACCTTAACCGGCAGAAAAAGATTTTTTTGAAAAAATCCCTAAGCCCCGGGGTCACAATTTCATCAAACATCTGACTTTCGGAAATTCACTCAAAAATGGTGCCAAACGGGTGGAAATGCTCCCCTGAAATGTTTGGCGATCAAAACTGAAGGCTTTTTATCACAGGAAAAGAAATCAGCCCTCGACAACTTATGCGGCAAAAAATTTTTTTTTGAAAAAATCTGTAAGCCCCGGGGTCACAATTTCATCAAAAATCTGACTTTCGGCTATTCACTCAAAAATGGTGCCAACGGTTGCAAATGTTCCCCTGAAAGGTTTGGCGGTCGAAACAGAAGGCTTTTTATCAGAGGAAAAGAAATCAGCCCTCGACAACTTAACTGGCAATTTTTTATAAAAAAAAAAAAAACCGTAAGCCCTGGGGTCACAGTTTCATCAAAAATCTGACTTTCGGCAATTCACTCTGAAATGGTGCCAAACGGGTGCAAATGCTCCTGTGAATGGTTGGTGGACAAAACAGAAGGCTTTTCATCACAGGACAAGAAATCAGCCCTCGACAACTAAATGGCAGAATTTTTTTTTTTTGAAAAAATCCCTAAGCCCCGGTGTCACAATTTCATCAAAAATCTGACTTTCGGCAATTCACTCAAAAATGGTGCCAAACGGGTGCAAATGATCCCCTGAGAGGTTTGACGATAGAAACAGAAGTCGTTTTATCACAGGACAAGAAATTAGCCCTCCACAACATATCCGGCAAAAAATTGTTTTTTGAAAAATCTGTAAGCCCCGGGGTCACAATTTCATCAAAAATCTGACTTTCGGCAATTCACTCAAAAATGGTGCCAAACGGGTGGAAATGCTCCCATGAAAGGTTTGGCGGTCGAAACAGAAAGATTTTTTATTACAGGAAAAGAAATCAGCCCTCAACAACTTAACCGGGAGAATTTTTTTTTTGAAAAAATCCCTAAGCCCCGGGGTCACAATTTCATCAAAAATCTGACTTTCTGCAATTCACTCAAAAATGGTGCCAAACGGGTGCAAATGCTCCCCTGAATGGTTTAGCAGTCGAAAAAGAAGTTTTTTTATCACATGACAAGAAATCAGCCCCCGACATCTTAACCGGCAGATTTTTTAAAAAAAAAAAATCCGTAAGCCCCGGCGTCACAATTTCATTAAAAATCTGACTTTCAGCAATTCACTCAAAAATGGTGCCAAACGGTTTCAAATGCTCCCCCGAAACGTTTGGCGGTCGAAACAGAAGGCTTTTTATCACAGGACAAGAAATCAGCCCTCGACAACTTAACCGGCAGAAATTTTTCTTTTGAAAAAATCCCTAAGCCCCGGGGTCACAATTTCATCAAAAATCTGACTTTCGGCAATTCACTGAAAAATGGTGCCAAACGAGTGCAAGTGCTCCCCTGAAAGGTTTAGCGGTCGAGACAGAAGCTTTTTTATCACAGGACAAGAAATCAGCCCTCGACAACTTAACCGGCAGAAGAATATTTTTTGAAAAAATCTGTAAGCCCCGGTGCCACAATTTCATCAAAAATCTGACTTTCGGCAATTCACTCAAAAATGGTGCCAAACGGTTGGAAATGCTCCCCTTAAACGTTTGGAGGTCGAAACAGAAGTCTTTTTATCACAGGACAAGAAAAGAAACCAGCCCTCGACAACTTATGCGGCAAAAATTTTTTTTTTGAAAAAATCTGTAAGCCCCGGGGTCACAATTTCATCAAAAATCTGACTTTCGGCAATTCACTCAAAAATGGTGCCAAACGGTTTCAAATGCTCCACCGAAACGTTTGGCGGTCGAAACAGAAGGCTTTTTATCACAGGACAAGAAATCAGCCCTCGACAACTTAACCGGCAGAAATTTTTTTTAAAAAAAAATCCGTAAGCCCCGGGGTCACAATTTCATCAAAAATCTGACTTTCGGCAATTCACTCAAAAATGGTGCCAAACGGGTGCAAATGCTCCCCTGAAAGGTTTAGCGGTCGAGACAGAAGCTTTTTTATCACAGGACAAGAAATCAGCCCTCGACAACTTAACCGGCAGAAAAATATTTCTTGAAAAAATCCGTAAGCCCCGGGGTCACAATTTCATCAAAAATCTGACTTTCTGCAATTCACTCAAAAATGGTGCCAAAGGGGTGCAAATGATCCCCTGAAACGTTTGGCGTTCGAAACAGAAGTCTTTTTATCACAAGAAAAGAAATCAGCCCTCGACACCTTAACCGGCAGAAAAAGATTTTTTTTCAAAAAATCCCTAAGCCCCGGGGTCACAATTTCATCAAAAATCTGACTTTTGGCAATTCACTCAAAAATGGTGCCAAACGGGTGCAAATGCTCCCCTGAAAGGTTTGGCGGTCGAAACAAAAGGCTTTTTATCACAGGACAAGAAATCAGCCCTCGACAACTTAACCGGCAGAAAAATTTTTTTTGAAAAAATCCGTAAGCCCCGGGGTCACAATTTCATCAAAAATCTGACTTTCGGGAATTCACTCAAAAATGGTGCCAAACGGGTGCAAATGCTCCGCTGAAAGGTTTAGCGGTCGAGACAGAAGCTTTTTTATCACAGGACAAGAAATCAGCCCTCGACAACTTAACCGGCAGAAAAATATTTTTTGAAAAAATCCGTAAGCCCCGGCGTCACAATTTCATCAAAAATCTGACTTTTGGCAATTCACTCAAAAATGGTGCCAAACGGTTGGAAATGCTCCCCTTAAACGTTTGGCGGTCGAAACAGAAGTCCTTTTATCACAGGACAAGAAATTAGCCCTCGACAACATATCCGGCAAGAAATTGTTTTTTGAAAAAATGTGTAAGCCCCGGGGTCACAATTTCATCAAAAATCTGACTTTCTGCAATTCACTCAAAAATGGTGCCAACGGTTGCAAATGCTCCCCTGAAAGGTTTTGCTGTCGAAACAGAAGGCTTTTTATCACAGGACAAGAAATCAGCCATCGACAACTTAACCGACAAAAAATTTTTTTGGAAAAAATCCCTAAGCCCCGGGGTCACAATTTCATCAAAAATCTGACTTTCGGCAATTCACTCAAAAATGTTGCCAAACGGGTGCAAATGATCCCATGAGAGGTTTGACGGGAGAAACCGAAGGCTTTTTATCACAGGAAAAGAAATCAGCCCTCGACAACTTATGCGGCAAAATTTTTTTTTTTGAAAAAATCCATAAGCCCCGGGGTCCCAATTTCATCAAAAATCTGACTTTCGGCAATTCACTCAAAAATGGTGCCAAAGGGGTGCAAATGATCCCCTGAAACGTTTGGCGTTCGAAACAGAAGTCTTTTTATCACAAGAAAAGAAATCAGCCCTCGACACCTTAACCGGCAGAAAAAGATTTTTTTGAAAAAATCCCTAAGCCCCGGGGTCACAATTTCATCAAAAATCTGACTTTTGGCAATTCACTCAAAAATGGTGCCAAACGGTTGCAAATGCTCCCCTGAAAGGTTTGGCGGTCGAAACAAAAGGCTTTTTATCACAGGACAAGAAATCAGCCCTCGACAACTTAACCGGCAGAAAAATATTTTTTGAAAAAATTCGTAACCCCCGGGGTCACAATTTCATCAAACATCTGACTTTCGGAAATTCACTCAAAAATGGTGCCAAACGGGTGGAAATGCTCCCCTGAAATGTTTGGCGATCAAAACTGAAGGCTTTTTATCACAGGAAAAGAAATCAGCCCTCGACAACTTATGCGGCAAAAAATTTTTTTTTGAAAAAATCTGTAAGCCCCGGGGTCACAATTTCATCAAAAATCTGACTTTCGGCTATTCACCCAAAAATGGTGCCAACGGTTGCAAATGTTCACCTGAAAAGTTTGGCGGTCGAAACAGAAGGCTTTTTATCAGAGGAAAAGAAATCAGCCCTCGACAACTTAACTGGCAATTTTTTATAAAAAAAAAAAAAACCGTAAGCCCTGGGGTCACAGTTTCATCAAAAATCTGACTTTCGGCAATTCACTCTGAAATGGTGCCAAACGGGTGCAAATGCTCCTGTGAATGGTTGGTGGACAAAACAGAAGGCTTTTCATCACAGGACAAGAAATCAGCCCTCGACAACTAAATGGCAGAATTTTTTTTTTTTGAAAAAATCCCTAAGCCCCGGTGTCACAATTTCATCAAAAATCTGACTTTCGGCAATTCACTCAAAAATGGTGCCAAACGGGTGCAAATGATCCCCTGAGAGGTTTGACGATAGAAACAGAAGTCGTTTTATCACAGGACAAGAAATTAGCCCTCCACAACATATCCGGCAAAAAATTGTTTTTTGAAAAATCTGTAAGCCCCGGGGTCACAATTTCATCAAAAATCTGACTTTCGGCAATTCACTCAAAAATGGTGCCAAACGGGTGGAAATGCTCCCATGAAAGGTTTGGCGGTCGAAACAGAAAGATTTTTTATTACAGGAAAAGAAATCAGCCCTCAACAACTTAACCGGGAGAATTTTTTTTTTGAAAAAATCCCTAAGCCCCGGGGTCACAATTTCATCAAAAATCTGACTTTCGGCAATTCACTCAAAAATGGTGCCAAACGGGTGCAAATGCTCCCCTGAATGGTTTAGCAGTCGAAAAAGAAGTTTTTTTATCACATGACAAGAAATCAGCCCCCGACATCTTAACCGGCAGATTTTTTAAAAAAAAAAAATCCGTAAGCCCCGGCGTCACAATTTCATTAAAAATCTGACTTTCAGCAATTCACTCAAAAATGGTGCCAAACGGTTTCAAATGCTCCCCCGAAACGTTTGGCGGTCGAAACAGAAGGCTTTTTATCACAGGACAAGAAATCAGCCCTCGACAACTTAACCGGCAGAAATTTTTCTTTTGAAAAAATCCCTAAGCCCCGGGGTCACAATTTCATCAAAAATCTGACTTTCGGCAATTCACTGAAAAATGGTGCCAAACGAGTGCAAGTGCTCCCCTGAAAGGTTTAGCGGTCGAGACAGAAGCTTTTTTATCACAGGACAAGAAATCAGCCCTCGACAACTTAACTGGCAGAAGAATATTTTTTGAAAAAATCCGTAAGCCCCGGTGCCACAATTTCATCAAAAATCTGACTTTCGGCAATTCACTCAAAAATGGTGCCAAACGGTTGGAAATGCTCCCCTTAAACGTTTGGAGGTCGAAACAGAAGTCTTTTTATCACAGGACAAGAAAAGAAACCAGCCCTCGACAACTTATGCGGCAAAAATTTTTTTTTTTAAAAAATCTGTAAGCCCCGGGGTCACAATTTCATCAAAAATCTGACTTTCGGCAATTCACTCAAAAATGGTGCCAAACGGTTTCAAATGCTCCACCGAAACGTTTGGCGGTCGAAACAGAAGGCTTTTTATCACAGGACAAGAAATCAGCCCTCGACAACTTAACCGGCAGAAATTTTTTTTAAAAAAAAATCCGTAAGCACCGGGGTCACAATTTCATCAAAAATCTGACTTTCGGCAATTCACTCAAAAATGGTGCCAAACGGGTGCAAATGCTCCCCTGAAAGGTTTAGCGGTCGAGACAGAAGCTTTTTTATCACAGGACAAGAAATCAGCCCTCGACAACTTAACCGGCAGAAAAATATTTTTTGAAAAAATCCGTAAGCCCCGGGGTCACAATTTCATCAAAAATCTGACTTTCTGCAATTCACTCAAAAATGGTGCCAAAGGGGTGCAAATGATCCCCTGAAACGTTTGGCGTTCGAAACAGAAGTCTTTTTATCACAAGAAAAGAAATCAGCCCTCGACACCTTAACCGGCAGAAAAAGATTTTTTTGAAAAAATCCCTAAGCCCCGGGGTCACAATTTCATCAAAAATCTGACTTTTGGCAATTCACTCAAAAATGGTGCCAAACGGTTGGAAATGCTCCCCTGAAAGGTTTGGCGGTCGAAACAAAAGGCTTTTTATCACAGGACAAGAAATCAGCCCTCGACAACTTAACCGGCAGAAAAATTTTTTTTGAAAAAATCCGTAAGCCCCGGGGTCACAATTTCATCAAAAATCTGACTTTCGGGAATTCACTCAAAAATGGTGCCAAACGGGTGCAAATGCTCCGCTGAAAGGTTTAGCGGTCGAGACAGAAGCTTTTTTATCACAGGACAAGAAATCAGCCCTCGACAACTTAACCGGCAGAAAAATATTTTTTGAAAAAATCCGTAAGCCCCGGCGTCACAATTTCATCAAAAATCTGACTTTCGGCAATTCACTCAAAAATGGTGCCAAACGGTTGGAAATGCTCCCCTTAAACGTTTGGCGGTCGAAACAGAAGTCCTTTTATCACAGGACAAGAAATTAGCCCTCGACAACATATCCGGCAAGAAATTGTTTTTTGAAAAAATGTGTAAGCCCCGGGGTCACAATTTCATCAAAAATCTGACTTTCTGCAATTCACTCAAAAATGGTGCCAACGGTTGCAAATGCTCCCCTGAAAGGTTTTGCTGTCGAAACAGAAGGCTTTTTATCACAGGACAAGAAATCAGCCATCGACAACTTAACCGACAAAAAATTTTTTTGGAAAAAATCCCTAAGCCCCGGGGTCACAATTTCATCAAAAATCTGACTTTCGGCAATTCACTCAAAAATGTTGCCAAACGGGTGCAAATGATCCCATGAGAGGTTTGACGGGAGAAACCGAAGGCTTTTTATCACAGGAAAAGAAATCAGCCCTCGACACCTTAACCGGCAGAAAAAGATTTTTTTGAAAAAATCCCTAAGCCCCGGGGTCACAATTTCATCAAAAATCTGACTTTTGGCAATTCACTCAAAAATGGTGCCAAACGGGTGCAAATGCTCCCCTGAATGGTTTGGCGGTCGAAACAAAAGGCTTTTTATCACAGGACAAGAAATCAGCCCTCGACAACTTAATCGGCAGAAAAATATTTTTTGAAAAAATTCGTAACCCCCGGGGTCACAATTTCATCAAAAATCTGACTTTCGGAAATTCACTCAAAAATGGTGCCAAAACGGGTGGAAATGCTCCCCTGAAATGTTTGGCGATCAAAACTGAAGGCTTTTTATCTCAGGAAAAGAAATCAGCCCTCGACACCTTAACCGGCAGAATTTTTTTTTTCAAAAAATCCGTAAGCCCCGGGGTCACAATTTCATCAAAAATCTGACTTTCGGCAATTCACTCAAAAATGTTGCCAAACGGGTGCAAATGATCCCATGAGAGGTTTGACGGTAGAAACCGAAGGCTTTTTATCACAGGAAAAGAAATCAGCCCTCGACAACTTGTGCGGCAAAAATTTTTTTTTTGAAAAAATCTGTAAGGGTCACAATTTCATCAAAAATCTGACTTTCGGCAATTCACTCAAAAATGGTGCCAAACGGGTGCAAATGCTCCCCTGAAAGGTTTTAGCGGTCGAGACAGAAGCTTTTTTATCACAGGACAAGAAATCAGCCCTCGACAACTTAACCGGCAGAAAAATATTTTTTGAAAAAAATCCGTAAGCCCCGGGGTCACAATTTCATCAAAAATCTGACTTTCTGCAATTCACTCAAAAATGGTGCCAAAGGGGTGCAAATGATCCCCTGAAACGTTTGGCGTTCGAAACAGAAGTCTTTTTATCACAAGAAAAGAAATCAGCCCTCGACACCTTAACCGGCAGAAAAAGATTTTTTTGAAAAAATCCCTAAGCCCCGGGGTCAC
>NW_028149364.1:0-40616 GCF_964270895.1 Podarcis filfolensis
AAAAATGGTGTCAAACGGTTGCAAATGCTCCCTGAGAGGTTGGCGGTCGAAATAAAAGGCTTTTTATCACAGAACAAGAAATCAGCCCTCGACAACTTAACCGACAGAAAATATTTTTTTGAAAAAATCCCTAAGCCCCGGGGTCACAATTTCAGCAAAAAATCTGACTTCCGGCAATTCACTCAAAAATGGTGTCAAACGGTTGCAAATGCTCCCCTGAGGGGTTTGGCGGTCGAAACAGAAGGCTTTTTATCACAGCACAAGAAATCAGCCCTCGACCACTTAACCGGCTGAAAAATATTTTTTGAAAAAATCCCTAAGCCCCGGGGTCACAATTTCATCAATAATATGACTTTCGGCAATTCACTCAAAAATGGTGCCAAACGGTTGCAAATGCTCCTCTGAAATGTTTGGGGGTCAAAACAGAAGGCTTTTTTATCACAGCACAAGAAATCAGCCCTCGACCACTTAACCGGCAGAAAAATATTTTTGAAAAAATCCCTAAGCCCCGGGGTCACAATTACAGCAAAAAACTGACTTTCGGCAATTCACTCAAAAATGGCGCCAATCGGTTGCAAATGCTCCCCTGAAAGGTTGGGCCTCGAAAAAGATGGCTTTTTATCACAGGACAGTAAATCAGCCCTCGACCACTTAACCGGCAGAAAAATATTTTTTTGAAAAAATCCCTAAGCCCCGGGGTCACAATTTCATCAAAAATCTGCCTTTTGACAATTCACTCAAAAATGGTGCCAAACGGTTGCAAATGCTCCCCTGAAAGGTTTGGGGGTCGAAACAGAAGGCTTTTTATCACAGAACAAGAAATCAGCCCTCGACCACTTAACCGGCAGAAAAATATTTTTTGAAAAAATCCCTAAGCCCCGGGGTCACAATTTCAGCAAAAATCTGACTTTCGGCAATTCACTCAAAAACGGTGCCAAACGGTTGCACATGCTCCCCTGAGAGGTTTGGGGGTCGAAACAGAAGGCTTTTTATCACAGAACAAGAAATCAGCCCTCGACAACATAACCGGCAGAAAAATATTTTTTTGAAAAAATCCCTAAGCCCCGGGGTCACAATTTCAGCAAAAATCTGACTTCCGGCAATTCACTCAAAAATGGTGTCAAACGGTTGCAAATGCTCCCCTGAGGGGTTTGGCGGTCGAAACAGAAGGCTTTTTATCACAGCACAAGAAATCAGCCCTCGACCACTTAACCGGCTGAAAAATATTTTTTGAAAAAATCCCTAAGCCCCGGGGTCACAATTTCATCAATAATATGACTTTCGGCAATTCACTCAAAAATGGTGCCAAACAGTTGCAAATGCTCCTCTTAAATGTTTGGGGGTCAAAACAGAAGGCTTTTTATCACAGCACAAGAAATCAGCCCTCGACAACTTAACCGGCAGAAAAATATTTTTTTGAAAAAATCCCTAAGCCCCGGGGTCACAATTTCATCAAAATCTGCCTTTTGGCAATTCACTCAAAAATGGTGCCAAACGGTTGCAAATGCTCCCCTGAGAGGTTTGGGGGTCGAAACAGAAGGCTTTTTATCACAGCACAAGAAATCAGCCCTCGACAACATAACCGGCAGAAAAATATTTTTTTGAAAAAATCCCTAAGCACCGGGGTCACAATTTCATAAAAAATCTGCCTTTTGGCAATTCACTCAAAAATGGTGTCAAACGGTTGCAAATGCTCCCCTGAGAGGTTTGGCGGTCGAAACAGAAGGCTTTTTATCACAGCACAAGAAATCAGCCCTCGACCACTTTACCGGCTGAAAAATATTTTTTGAAAAAATCCCTAAGCCCCGGGGTCACAATTTCATCAATAATATGACTTTCGGCAATTCACTCAAAAATGGCGCCAAACGGTTGCAAATGCTCCCCTGAAAGGTTTGGGCATCGAAAAAGAAGGCTTTTTATCACAGCACAAGAAATCAGCCCTCGACAACATAACCGGCAGAAAAATATTTTTTTGAAAAAATCCCTAAGCCCCGGGGTCACAATTTCAGCAAAAATCTGACTTTCGGCAATTCACTCAAACATGCTGCCAAACGGTTGCACATGCTCCCCTGAGAGGTTTGGGGGTCGAAGCAGAAGGCTTTTTATCAGAGGACAATAAATCAGTCCTCGACAACTTAACCGGCAGAAGAATATTATTTTGAAAAAATCCCTAAGCCCCGGGGTCACAATTTCATCAAAAATCTGCCTTTTGGCAATTCACTCAAAAACGGTGCCAAACGGTTGCACATGCTCCCCTGAGAGGTTTGGGGGTCGAAACAGAAGGCTTTTTATCACAGAACAAGAAATCAGCCCTCGACAACATAACCGGCAGAAAAATATTTTTTTGAAAAAATCCCTAAGCCCCGGGGTCACAATTTCATAAAAAATCTGCCTTTTGGCAATTCACTCAAAAATGGTGTCAAACGGTTGCAAATGCTCCCCTGAGAGTTTTGGCGGTCGAAACAGAAGGCTTTTTATCACAGCACAAGAAATCAGTCCTCGACAACTTAACCGGCAGAAAAATTTTTTTTTGAAAAAATCCCTAAGCCCCGGGGTCACAATTTCAGCAAAAATCTGACTTTCGGCAATTCACTCAAAAATGGTGTCAAACGGTTGCAAATGCTCCCCTGAGGGGTTTGGCGGTCGAAACAGAAGGCTTTTTATCACAGCACAAGAAATCAGCCCTCGACCACTTTACCGGCTGAAAAATATTTTTTGAAAAAATCCCTAAGCCCCGGGGTCACAATTTCATCAATAATATGACTTTCGGCAATTCACTCAAAAATGGCGCCAAACGGTTGCAAATGCTCCCCTGAAAGGTTTGGGCATCGAAAAAGAAGGCTTTTTATCACAGCACAAGAAATCAGCCCTCGACAACATAACCGGCAGAAAAATATTTTTTTGAAAAAATCCCTAAGCCCCGGGGTCACAATTTCAGCAAAAATCTGACTTTCGGCAATTCACTCAAATATGCTGCCAAACGGTTGCACATGCTCCCCTGAGAGGTTTGGGGGTCGAAGCAGAAGGCTTTTTATCAGAGGACAATAAATCAGTCCTCGACAACATAACCGGCAGAAAAATATTTTTTTGAAAAAATCCCAAGCCCCGGGGTCACAATTTCATAAAAAATCTGCCTTTCGGCAATTCACTCAAAAATGGTGTCAAACGGTTGCAAATGCTCCTCGGAAAGGTTTGGGGGTCGAAACAGAAGGCTTTTTCTCACAGGACAATAAATCAGCCCTCAACCACTTAACTGGAAAAAAAGATTTTTTTGAAAAAATCCCTAAGCCCCGGGGTCACAATTTCAGCAAAAATCTGACTTTCGGCAATTCACTCAAAAATGGTGCCAAACGGTTGCAAATGCTCCTCGGAAAGGTTTGGGGGTCGAAACAGAAGGCTTTTTATCACAACACAAGAAATCAGCCCTCGACCACTTAACCGGCAGAACAATATTTTTTTGAAAAAATCCCTAAGCTCCGGGGTCACAATTTCAGCAAAAATCTGGCGTTCTACAATTCACTCAAAAATGGTGTCAAACGGTTGCAAATGCTCCCCTGAGAGGTTTGGCGGTCGAAACAGAAGGCTTTTTATCACAGAACAAGAAATCAGCCCTCGACAACTTAACCGACAGAAAAATATTTTTTTGAAAAAATCCCTAAGCCCCAGGGTCACAATTTCAGCAAAAATCTGACTTCCGGCAATTCACTCAAAAATGGTGTCAAACGGTTGCAAATGCTCCCCTGAGGGGTTTGGCGGTCGAAACAGAAGGCTTTTTATCACAGCACAAGAAATCAGCCCTCGACCACTTAACCGGCTGAAAAATATTTTTTGAAAAAATCCCTAAGCCCCGGGGTCACAATTTCATCAATAATATGACTTTCGGCAATTCACTCAAAAATGGTGCCAAACGGTTGCAAATGCTCCTCTTAAATGTTTGGGGGTCAAAACAGAAGGCTTTTTATCACAGCACAAGAAATCAGCCCTCGACAACTTAACCGGCAGAAAAATATTTTTTTGAAAAAATCCCTAAGCCCGGGGTCACAATTTCATCAAAAATCTGCCTTTTGGCAATTCACTCAAAAATGGTGCCAAACGGTTGCAAATGCTCCCCTGAGAGGTTTGGGGGTCGAAACAGAAGGCTTTTTATCACAGCACAAGAAATCAGCCCTCGACAACATAACCGGCAGAAAAATATTTTTTTGAAAAAATCCCTAAGCCCCGGGGTCACAATTTCATAAAAAATCTGCCTTTTGGCAATTCACTCAAAAATGGTGTCAAACGGTTGCAAATGCTCCCCTGAGAGGTTTGGCAGTCGAAACAGAAGGCTTTTTATCACAGCACAAGAAATCAGTCCTCGACAACTTAACCGGCAGAAAAATATTTTTTTGAAAAAATCCCTAAGCCCCGGGGTCACAATTTCAGCAAAAATCTGACTTTCGGCAATTCACTCAAAAATGGTGTCAAACGGTTGCAAATGCTCCCCTGAGGGGTTCCGCGGTCGAAACAGAAGGCTTTTTATCACAGCACAAGAAATCAGCCCTCGACCACTTAACCGGCTGAAAAATATTTTTTGAAAAAATCCCTAAGCCCCGGGGTCACAATTCCATCAAAAATCTTCCTTTTGGCAATTCACTAAAAAATTGTGCCAAACGGTTGCACATGCTCCCCTGAGAGGTTTGGGGGTCGAAACAGAAGGCTTTTTATCACAGCACAAGAAATCAGTCCTCGACAACTTAACCGGCAGAAAAATATTTTTTTGAAAAAATCCCTAAACCCCGGGGTCAACAATTTCAGCAAAAATCTGACTTCCGGCAATTCACTCAAAAATGGTGTCAAACGGTTGCAAATGCTCCCCTGAGGGGTTTGGCGGTCGAAACAGAAGGCTTTTTATCACAGCACAAGAAATCAGCCCTCGACCACTTTACCGGCTGAAAAATATTTTTTGAAAAAATCCCTAAGCCCCGGGGTCACAATTTCATCAATAATATGACTTTCGGCAATTCACTCAAAAATGGCGCCAAACGGTTGCAAATGCTCCCCTGAAAGGTTTGGGCATCGAAAAAGAAGGCTTTTTATCACAGCACAAGAAATCAGCCCTCGACAACATAACCGGCAGAAAAATATTTTTTTGAAAAAATCCCTAAGCCCCGGGGTCACAATTTCAGCAAAAATCTGACTTTCGGCAATTCACTCAAACATGCTGCCAAACGGTTGCACATGCTCCCCTGAGAGGTTTGGGGGTCGAAGCAGAACGCTTTTTATCAGAGGACAATAAATCAGTCCTCGACAACTTAACCGGCAGAAGAATATTATTTTGAAAAAATCCCTAAGCCCCGGGGTCACAATTTCATCAAAAATCTGCCTTTTGGCAATTCACTCAAAAACGGTGCCAAACGGTTGCACATGCTCCCCTGAGAGGTTTGGGGGTCGAAACAGAAGGCTTTTTATCACAGAACAAGAAATCAGCCCTCGACAACATAACCGGCAGAAAAATATTTTTTTGAAAAAATCCCTAAGCCCCAGGGTCACAACTTCAGCAAAAATCTGACTTCCGGCAATTCACTCAAAAATGGTGCCAAACGGTTGCAAATGCTCCTCGGAAAGGTTTGGGGGTCAAAACAGAAGGCTTTTTATCACAACACAAGAAATCAGCCCTCGACCACTTAACCGGCAGAACAATATTTTTTTGAAAAAATCTCTAAGCTCCGGGGTCACAATTTCAGCAAAAATCTGGCTTTCTACAATTCACTCAAAAATGGTGTCAAACGGTTGCAAATGCTCCCCTGAGAGGTTTGGCGGTCGAAATAAAAGGCTTTTTATCACAGAACAAGAAATCAGCCCTCGACAACTTAACCGACAGAAAAATATTTTTTTGAAAAAATCCCTAAGCCCCGGGGTCACAATTTCAGCAAAAATCTGACTTCCGGCAATTCACTCAAAAATGGTGTCAAACGGTTGCAAATGCTCCCCTGAGGGGTTTGGCGGTCGAAACAGAAGGCTTTTTATCACAGCACAAGAAATCAGCCCTCGACCACTTAACCGGCTGAAAAATATTTTTTGAAAAAATCCCTAAGCCCCGGGGTCACAATTTCATCAATAATATGACTTTCGGCAATTCACTCAAAAATGGTGCCAAACGGTTGCAAATGCTCCTCTGAAATGTTTGGGGGTCAAAACAGAAGGCTTTTTATCACAGCACAAGAAATCAGCCCTCGACCACTTAACCGGCAGAAAAATATTTTTTGAAAAAATCCCTAAGCCCCGGGGTCACAATTACAGCAAAAAACTGACTTTCGGCAATTCACTCAAAAATGGCGCCAATCGGTTGCAAATGCTCCCCTGAAAGGTTGGGCCTCGAAAAAGATGGCTTTTTATCACAGGACAGTAAATCAGCCCTCGACCACTTAACCGGCAGAAAAATATTTTTTTGAAAAAATCCCTAAGCCCCGGGGTCACAATTTCATCAAAAATCTGCCTTTTGACAATTCACTCAAAAATGGTGCCAAACGGTTGCAAATGCTCCCCTGAAAGGTTTGGGGGTCGAAACAGAAGGCTTTTTATCACAGAACAAGAAATCAGCCCTCGACCACTTAACCGGCAGAAAAATATTTTTTGAAAAAATCCCTAAGCCCCGGGGTCACAATTTCAGCAAAAATCTGACTTTCGGCAATTCACTCAAAAACGGTGCCAAACGGTTGCACATGCTCCCCTGAGAGGTTTGGGGGTCGAAACAGAAGGCTTTTTATCACAGAACAAGAAATCAGCCCTCGACAACATAACCGGCAGAAAAATATTTTTTTGAAAAAATCCCTAAGCCCCGGGGTCACAATTTCAGCAAAAATCTGACTTCCGGCAATTCACTCAAAAATGGTGTCAAACGGTTGCAAATGCTCCCCTGAGGGGTTTGGCGGTCGAAACAGAAGGCTTTTTATCACAGCACAAGAAATCAGCCCTCGACCACTTAACCGGCTGAAAAATATTTTTTGAAAAAATCCCTAAGCCCCGGGGTCACAATTTCATCAATAATATGACTTTCGGCAATTCACTCAAAAATGGTGCCAAACAGTTGCAAATGCTCCTCTTAAATGTTTGGGGGTCAAAACAGAAGGCTTTTTATCACAGCACAAGAAATCAGCCCTCGACAACTTAACCGGCAGAAAAATATTTTTTTGAAAAAATCCCTAAGCCCCGGGGTCACAATTTCATCAAAATCTGCCTTTTGGCAATTCACTCAAAAATGGTGCCAAACGGTTGCAAATGCTCCCCTGAGAGGTTTGGGGGTCGAAACAGAAGGCTTTTTATCACAGCACAAGAAATCAGCCCTCGACAACATAACCGGCAGAAAAATATTTTTTTGAAAAAATCCCTAAGCACCGGGGTCACAATTTCATAAAAAATCTGCCTTTTGGCAATTCACTCAAAAATGGTGTCAAACGGTTGCAAATGCTCCCCTGAGAGGTTTGGCGGTCGAAACAGAAGGCTTTTTATCACAGCACAAGAAATCAGCCCTCGACCACTTTACCGGCTGAAAAATATTTTTTGAAAAAATCCCTAAGCCCCGGGGTCACAATTTCATCAATAATATGACTTTCGGCAATTCACTCAAAAATGGCGCCAAACGGTTGCAAATGCTCCCCTGAAAGGTTTGGGCATCGAAAAAGAAGGCTTTTTATCACAGCACAAGAAATCAGCCCTCGACAACATAACCGGCAGAAAAATATTTTTTTGAAAAAATCCCTAAGCCCCGGGGTCACAATTTCAGCAAAAATCTGACTTTCGGCAATTCACTCAAACATGCTGCCAAACGGTTGCACATGCTCCCCTGAGAGGTTTGGGGGTCGAAGCAGAAGGCTTTTTATCAGAGGACAATAAATCAGTCCTCGACAACTTAACCGGCAGAAGAATATTATTTTGAAAAAATCCCTAAGCCCCGGGGTCACAATTTCATCAAAAATCTGCCTTTTGGCAATTCACTCAAAAACGGTGCCAAACGGTTGCACATGCTCCCCTGAGAGGTTTGGGGGTCGAAACAGAAGGCTTTTTATCACAGAACAAGAAATCAGCCCTCGACAACATAACCGGCAGAAAAATATTTTTTTGAAAAAATCCCTAAGCCCCGGGGTCACAATTTCATAAAAAATCTGCCTTTTGGCAATTCACTCAAAAATGGTGTCAAACGGTTGCAAATGCTCCCCTGAGAGGTTTGGCGGTCGAAACAGAAGGCTTTTTATCACAGCACAAGAAATCAGTCCTCGACAACTTAACCGGCAGAAAAATTTTTTTTTGAAAAAATCCCTAAGCCCCGGGGTCACAATTTCAGCAAAAATCTGATTTTCGGCAATTCACTCAAAAATGGTGTCAAACGGTTGCAAATGCTCCCCTGAGGGGTTTGGCGGTCGAAACAGAAGGCTTTTTATCACAGCACAAGAAATCAGCCCTCGACCACTTTACCGGCTGAAAAATATTTTTTGAAAAAATCCCTAAGCCCCGGGGTCACAATTTCATCAATAATATGACTTTCGGCAATTCACTCAAAAATGGCGCCAAACGGTTGCAAATGCTCCCCTGAAAGGTTTGGGCATCGAAAAAGAAGGCTTTTTATCACAGCACAAGAAATCAGCCCTCGACAACATAACCGGCAGAAAAATATTTTTTTGAAAAAATCCCTAAGCCCCGGGGTCACAATTTCAGCAAAAATCTGACTTTCGGCAATTCACTCAAATATGCTGCCAAACGGTTGCACATGCTCCCCTGAGAGGTTTGGGGGTCGAAGCAGAAGGCTTTTTATCAGAGGACAATAAATCAGTCCTCGACAACTTAACCGGCAGAAGAATATTATTTTGAAAAAATCCCTAAGCCCCGGGGTCACAATTTCATCAAAAATCTGCCTTTTAGCAATTCACTCAAAAACGGTGCCAAACGGTTGCACATGCTCCCCTGAGAGGTTTGGGGGTCGAAACAGAAGGCTTTTTATCACAGAACAAGAAATCAGCCCTCGACAACATAACCGGCAGAAAAATATTTTTTTGAAAAAATCCCTAAGCCCCGGGGTCACAATTTCAGCAAAAATCTGACTTCCGGCAATTCACTCAAAAATGGTGTCAAACGGTTGCAAATGCTCCCCTGAGGGGTTTGGCGGTCGAAACAGAAGGCTTTTTATCACAGCACAAGAAATCAGCCCTCGACCACTTAACCGGCTGAAAAATATTTTTTGAAAAAATCCCTAAGCCCCGGGGTCACAATTTCATCAATAATATGACTTTCGGCAATTCACTCAAAAATGGTGCCAAACAGTTGCAAATGCTCCTCTTAAATGTTTGGGGGTCAAAACAGAAGGCTTTTTATCACAGCACAAGAAATCAGCCCTCGACAACTTAACCGGCAGAAAAATATTTTTTTGAAAAAATCCCTAAGCCCCGGGGTCAGAATTTCATCAAAATCTGCCTTTTGGCAATTCACTCAAAAATGGTGCCAAACGGTTGCAAATGCTCCCCTGAGAGGTTTGGGGGTCGAAACAGAAGGCTTTTTATCACAGCACAAGAAATCAGCCCTCGACAACATAACCGGCAGAAAAATATTTTTTTGAAAAAATCCCTAAGCCCCGGGGTCACAATTTCATAAAAAATCTGCCTTTTGGCAATTCACTCAAAAATGGTGTCAAACGGTTGCAAATGCTCCCCTGAGAGGTTTGGCGGTCGAAACAGAAGGCTTTTTATCACAGCACAAGAAATCAGCCCTCGACCACTTTACCGGCTGAAAAATATTTTTTGAAAAAATCCCTAAGCCCCGGGGTCACAATTTCATCAATAATATGACTTTCGGCAATTCACTCAAAAATGGCGCCAAACGGTTGCAAATGCTCCCCTGAAAGGTTTGGGCATCGAAAAAGAAGGCTTTTTATCACAGCACAAGAAATCAGCCCTCGACAACATAACCGGCAGAAAAATATTTTTTTGAAAAAATCCCTAAGCCCCGGGGTCACAATTTCAGCAAAAATCTGACTTTCGGCAATTCACTCAAACATGCTGCCAAACGGTTGCACATGCTCCCCTGAGAGGTTTGGGGGTCGAAGCAGAAGGCTTTTTATCAGAGGACAATAAATCAGTCATCGACAACTTAACCGGCAGAAGAATATTATTTTGAAAAAATCCCTAAGCCCCGGGGTCACAATTTCATCAAAAATCTGCCTTTTGGCAATTCACTCAAAAACGGTGCCAAACGGTTGCACATGCTCCCCTGAGAGGTTTGGGGGTCGAAACAGAAGGCTTTTTATCACAGAACAAGAAATCAGCCCTCGACAACATAACCGGCAGAAAAATATTTTTTTGAAAAAATCCCTAAGCCCCGGGGTCACAATTTCAGCAAAAATCTGACTTCCGGCAATTCACTCAAAAATGGTGTCAAACGGTTGCAAATGCTCCCCTGAGGGGTTTGGCGGTCGAAACAGAAGGCTTTTTATCACAGCACAAGAAATCAGCCCTCGACCACTTAACCGGCTGAAAAATATTTTTTGAAAAAATCCCTAAGCCCCGGGGTCACAATTTCATCAATAATATGACTTTCGGCAATTCACTCAAAAATGGTGCCAAACAGTTGCAAATGCTCCTCTTAAATGTTTGGGGGTCAAAACAGAAGGCTTTTTATCACAGCACAAGAAATCAGCCCTCGACAACTTAACCGGCAGAAAAATATTTTTTTGAAAAAGTCCCTAAGCCCCGGGGTCACAATTTCATCAAAATCTGCCTTTTGGCAATTCACTCAAAAATGGTGCCAAACGGTTGCAAATGCTCCCCTGAGAGGTTTGGGGGTCGAAACAGAAGGCTTTTTATCACAGCACAAGAAATCAGCCCTCGACAACATAACCGGCAGAAAAATATTTTTTTGAAAAAATCCCTAAGCCCCGGGGTCACAATTTCATAAAAAATCTGCCTTTTGGCAATTCACTCAAAAATGGTGTCAAACGGTTGCAAATGCTCCCCTGAGAGGTTTGGCGGTCGAAACAGAAGGCTTTTTATCACAGCACAAGAAATCAGTCCTCGACAACTTAACCGGCAGAAAAATATTTTTTTGAAAAAATCCCTAAGCCCCGGGGTCACAATTTCAGCAAAAATCTGACTTTCGGCAATTCACTCAAAAATGGTGTCAAACGGTTGCAAATGCTCCCCTGAGGGGTTTGGCGGTCGAAACAGAAGGCTTTTTATCACAGCACAAGAAATCAGCCCTCGACCACTTTACCGGCTGAAAAATATTTTTTGAAAAAATCCCTAAGCCCCGGGGTCACAATTTCATCAATAATATGACTTTCGGCAATTCACTCAAAAATGGCGCCAAACGGTTGCAAATGCTCCCCTGAAAGGTTTGGGCATCGAAAAAGAAGGCTTTTTATCACAGCACAAGAAATCAGCCCTCGACAACATAACCGGCAGAAAAATATTTTTTTGAAAAAATCCCTAAGCCCCGGGGTCACAATTTCAGCAAAAATCTGACTTTCGGCAATTCACTCAAACATGCTGCCAAACGGTTGCACATGCTCCCCTGAGAGGTTTGGGGGTCGAAGCAGAAGGCTTTTTATCAGAGGACAATAAATCAGTCCTCGACAACTTAACCGGCAGAAGAATATTATTTTGAAAAAATCCCTAAGCCCCGGGGTCACAATTTCATCAAAAATCTGCCTTTTGGCAATTCACTCAAAAACGGTGCCAAACGGTTGCACATGCTCCCCTGAGAGGTTTGGGGGTCGAAACAGAAGGCTTTTTATCACAGAACAAGAAATCAGCCCTCGACAACATAACCGGCAGAAAAATATTTTTTTGAAAAAATCCCTAAGCCCCGGGGTCACAATTTCAGCAAAAATCTGACTTCCGGCAATTCACTCAAAAATGGTGTCAAACGGTTGCAAATGCTCCCCTGAGGGGTTTGGCGGTCGAAACAGAAGGCTTTTTATCACAGCACAAGAAATCAGCCCTCGACCACTTAACCGGCTGAAAAATATTTTTTGAAAAAATCCCTAAGCCCCGGGGTCACAATTTCATCAATAATATGACTTTCGGCAATTCACTCAAAAATGGTGCCAAACAGTTGCAAATGCTCCTCTTAAATGTTTGGGGGTCAAAACAGAAGGCTTTTTATCACAGCACAAGAAATCAGCCCTCGACAACTTAACCGGCAGAAAAATATTTTTTTGAAAAAATCCCTAAGCCCCGGGGTCACAATTTCATCAAAATCTGCCTTTTGGCAATTCACTCAAAAATGGTGCCAAACGGTTGCAAATGCTCCCCTGAGAGGTTTGGGGGTCGAAACAGAAGGCTTTTTATCACAGCACAAGAAATCAGCCCTCGACAACATAACCGGCAGAAAAATATTTTTTTGAAAAAATCCCTAAGCCCCGGGGTCACAATTTCATAAAAAATCTGCCTTTTGGCAATTCACTCAAAAATGGTGTCAAACGGTTGCAAATGCTCCCCTGAGAGCTTTGGCGGTCGAAACAGAAGGCTTTTTATCACAGCACAAGAAATCAGCCCTCGACCACTTTACCGGCTGAAAAATATTTTTTGAAAAAATCCCTAAGCCCCGGGGTCACAATTTCATCAATAATATGACTTTCGGCAATTCACTCAAAAATGGCGCCAAACGGTTGCAAATGCTCCCCTGAAAGGTTTGGGCATCGAAAAAGAAGGCTTTTTATCACAGCACAAGAAATCAGCCCTCGACAACATAACCGGCAGAAAAATATTTTTTTGAAAAAATCCCTAAGCCCCGGGGTCACAATTTCAGCAAAAATCTGACTTTCGGCAATTCACTCAAACATGCTGCCAAACGGTTGCACATGCTCCCCTGAGAGGTTTGGGGGTCGAAGCAGAAGGCTTTTTATCAGAGGACAATAAATCAGTCCTCGACAACTTAACCGGCAGAAGAATATTATTTTGAAAAAATCCCTAAGCCCCGGGGTCACAATTTCATCAAAAATCTGCCTTTTGGCAATTCACTCAAAAACGGTGCCAAACGGTTGCACATGCTCCCCTGAGAGGTTTGGGGGTCGAAACAGAAGGCTTTTTATCACAGAACAAGAAATCAGCCCTCGACAACATAACCGGCAGAAAAATATTTTTTTGAAAAAATCCCTAAGCCCCGGGGTCACAATTTCATAAAAAATCTGCCTTTTGGCAATTCACTCAAAAATGGTGTCAAACGGTTGCAAATGCTCCCCTGAGAGGTTTGGCGGTCGAAACAGAAGGCTTTTTATCACAGCACAAGAAATCAGTCCTCGACAACTTAACCGGCAGAAAAATTTTTTTTTGAAAAAATCCCTAAGCCCCGGGGTCACAATTTCAGCAAAAATCTGACTTTCGGCAATTCACTCAAAAATGGTGTCAAACGGTTGCAAATGCTCCCCTGAGGGGTTTGGCGGTCGAAACAGAAGGCTTTTTATCACAGCACAAGAAATCAGCCCTCGACCACTTTACCGGCTGAAAAATATTTTTTGAAAAAATCCCTAAGCCCCGGGGTCACAATTTCATCAATAATATGACTTTCGGCAATTCAGTCAAAAATGGCGCCAAACGGTTGCAAATGCTCCCCTGAAAGGTTTGGGCATCGAGAAAGAAGGCTTTTTATCACAGCACAAGAAATCAGCCCTCGACAACATAACCGGCAGAAAAATATTTTTTTGAAAAAATCCCTAAGCCCCGGGGTCAAAATTTCAGCAAAAATCTGACTTTCGGCAATTCACTCAAACATGCTGCCAAACGGTTGCACATGCTCCCCTGAGAGGTTTGGGGGTCGAAGCAGAAGGCTTTTTATCAGAGGACAATAAATCAGTCCTCGACAACTTAACCGGCAGAAGAATATTATTTTGAAAAAATCCCTAAGCCCCGGGGTCACAATTTCATCAAAAATCTGCCTTTTGGCAATTCACTCAAAAACGGTGCCAAACGGTTGCACATGCTCCCCTGAGAGGTTTGGGGGTCAAAACAGAAGGCTTTTTATCACAGAACAAGAAATCAGCCCTCGACAACATAACCGGCAGAAAAATATTTTTTTGAAAAAATCCCTAAGCCCCGGGGTCACAATTTCAGCAAAAATCTGACTTCCGGCAATTCACTCAAAAATGGTGTCAAACGGTTGCAAATGCTCCCCTGAGGGGTTTGGCGGTCGAAACAGAAGGCTTTTTATCACAGCACAAGAAATCAGCCCTCGACCACTTAACCGGCTGAAAAATATTTTTTGAAAAAATCCCTAAGCCCCGGGGTCACAATTTCATCAATAATATGACTTTCGGCAATTCACTCAAAAATGGTGCCAAACAGTTGCAAATGCTCCTCTTAAATGTTTGGGGGTCAAAACAGAAGGCTTTTTATCACAGCACAAGAAATCAGCCCTCGACAACTTAACCGGCAGAAAAATATTTTTTTGAAAAAATCCCTAAGCCCCGGGGTCAGAATTTCATCAAAATCTGCCTTTTGGCAATTCACTCAAAAATGGTGCCAAACGGTTGCAAATGCTCCCCTGAGAGGTTTGGGGGTCGAAACAGAAGGCTTTTTATCACAGCACAAGAAATCAGCCCTCGACAACATAACCGGCAGAAAAATATTTTTTTGAAAAAATCCCTAAGCCCCGGGGTCACAATTTCATAAAAAATCTGCCTTTTGGCAATTCACTCAAAAATGGTGTCAAACGGTTGCAAATGCTCCCCTGAGAGGTTTGGCGGTCGAAACAGAAGGCTTTTTATCACAGCACAAGAAATCAGCCCTCGACCACTTTACCGGCTGAAAAATATTTTTTGAAAAAATCCCTAAGCCCCGGGGTCACAATTTCATCAATAATATGACTTTCGGCAATTCACTCAAAAATGGCGCCAAACGGTTGCAAATGCTCCCCTGAAAGGTTTGGGCATCGAAAAAGAAGGCTTTTTATCACAGCACAAGAAATCAGCCCTCGACAACATAACCGGCAGAAAAATATTTTTTTGAAAAAATCCCTAAGCCCCGGGGTCACAATTTCAGCAAAAATCTGACTTTCGGCAATTCACTCAAACATGCTGCCAAACGGTTGCACATGCTCCCCTGAGAGGTTTGGGGGTCGAAGCAGAAGGCTTTTTATCAGAGGACAATAAATCAGTCCTCGACAACTTAACCGGCAGAAGAATATTATTTTGAAAAAATCCCTAAGCCCCGGGGTCACAATTTCATCAAAAATCTGCCTTTTGGCAATTCACTCAAAAACGGTGCCAAACGGTTGCACATGCTCCCCTGAGAGGTTTGGGGGTCGAAACAGAAGGCTTTTTATCACAGAACAAGAAATCAGCCCTCGACAACATAACCGGCAGAAAAATATTTTTTTGAAAAAATCCCTAAGCCCCGGGGTCACAATTTCAGCAAAAATCTGACTTCCGGCAATTCACTCAAAAATGGTGTCAAACGGTTGCAAATGCTCCCCTGAGGGGTTTGGCGGTCGAAACAGAAGGCTTTTTATCACAGCACAAGAAATCAGCCCTCGACCACTTAACCGGCTGAAAAATATTTTTTGAAAAAATCCCTAAGCCCCGGGGTCACAATTTCATCAATAATATGACTTTCGGCAATTCACTCAAAAATGGTGCCAAACAGTTGCAAATGCTCCTCTTAAATGTTTGGGGGTCAAAACAGAAGGCTTTTTATCACAGCACAAGAAATCAGCCCTCGACAACTTAACCGGCAGAAAAATATTTTTTTGAAAAAGTCCCTAAGCCCCGGGGTCACAATTTCATCAAAATCTGCCTTTTGGCAATTCACTCAAAAATGGTGCCAAACGGTTGCAAATGCTCCCCTGAGAGGTTTGGGGGTCGAAACAGAAGGCTTTTTATCACAGCACAAGAAATCAGCCCTCGACAACATAACCGGCAGAAAAATATTTTTTTGAAAAAATCCCTAAGCCCCGGGGTCACAATTTCATAAAAAATCTGCCTTTTGGCAATTCACTCAAAAATGGTGTCAAACGGTTGCAAATGCTCCCCTGAGAGGTTTGGCGGTCGAAACAGAAGGCTTTTTATCACAGCACAAGAAATCAGTCCTCGACAACTTAACCGGCAGAAAAATATTTTTTTGAAAAAATCCCTAAGCCCCGGGGTCACAATTTCAGCAAAAATCTGACTTTCGGCAATTCACTCAAAAATGGTGTCAAACGGTTGCAAATGCTCCCCTGAGGGGTTTGGCGGTCGAAACAGAAGGCTTTTTATCACAGCACAAGAAATCAGCCCTCGACCACTTTACCGGCTGAAAAATATTTTTTGAAAAAATCCCTAAGCCCCGGGGTCACAATTTCATCAATAATATGACTTTCGGCAATTCACTCAAAAATGGCGCCAAACGGTTGCAAATGCTCCCCTGAAAGGTTTGGGCATCGAAAAAGAAGGCTTTTTATCACAGCACAAGAAATCAGCCCTCGACAACATAACCGGCAGAAAAATATTTTTTTGAAAAAATCCCTAAGCCCCGGGGTCACAATTTCAGCAAAAATCTGACTTTCGGCAATTCACTCAAACATGCTGCCAAACGGTTGCACATGCTCCCCTGAGAGGTTTGGGGGTCGAAGCAGAAGGCTTTTTATCAGAGGACAATAAATCAGTCCTCGACAACTTAACCGGCAGAAGAATATTATTTTGAAAAAATCCCTAAGCCCCGGGGTCACAATTTCATCAAAAATCTGCCTTTTGGCAATTCACTCAAAAACGGTGCCAAACGGTTGCACATGCTCCCCTGAGAGGTTTGGGGGTCGAAACAGAAGGCTTTTTATCACAGAACAAGAAATCAGCCCTCGACAACATAACCGGCAGAAAAATATTTTTTTGAAAAAATCCCTAAGCCCCGGGGTCACAATTTCAGCAAAAATCTGACTTCCGGCAATTCACTCAAAAATGGTGTCAAACGGTTGCAAATGCTCCCCTGAGGGGTTTGGCGGTCGAAACAGAAGGCTTTTTATCACAGCACAAGAAATCAGCCCTCGACAACATAACCGGCAGAAAAATATTTTTTTGAAAAAATCCCTAAGCCCCGGGGTCACAATTTCATCAATAATATGACTTTCGGCAATTCACTCAAAAATGGTGCCAAACAGTTGCAAATGCTCCTCTTAAATGTTTGGGGATCAAAACAGAAGGCTTTTTATCACAGCACAAGAAATCAGCCCTCGACAACTTAACCGGCAGAAAAATATTTTTTTGAAAAAATCCCTAAGCCCCGGGGTCACAATTTCATCAAAATCTGCCTTTTGGCAATTCACTCAAAAATGGTGCCAAACGGTTGCAAATGCTCCCCTGAGAGGTTTGGGGGTCGAAACAGAAGGCTTTTTATCACAGCACAAGAAATCAGCCCTCGACAACATAACCGGCAGAAAAATATTTTTTTGAAAAAATCCCTAAGCCCCGGGGTCACAATTTCATAAAAAATCTGCCTTTTGGCAATTCACTCAAAAATGGTGTCAAACGGTTGCAAATGCTCCCCTGAGAGGTTTGGCGGTCGAAACAGAAGGCTTTTTATCACAGCACAAGAAATCAGTCCTCGACAACTTAACCGGCAGAAAAATATTTTTTTGAAAAAATCCCTAAGCCCCGGGGTCACAATTTCAGCAAAAATCTGACTTTCGGCAATTCACTCAAAAATGGTGTCAAACGGTTGCAAATGCTCCCCTGAGGGGTTTGGCGGTCGAAACAGAAGGCTTTTTATCACAGCACAAGAAATCAGCCCTCGACCACTTTACCGGCTGAAAAATATTTTTTGAAAAAATCCCTAAGCCCCGGGGTCACAATTTCATCAATAATATGACTTTCGGCAATTCACTCAAAAATGGCGCCAAACGGTTGCAAATGCTCCCCTGAAAGGTTTGGGCATCGAAAAAGAAGGCTTTTTATCACAGCACAAGAAATCAGCCCTCGACAACATAACCGGCAGAAAAATATTTTTTTGAAAAAATCCCTAAGCCCCGGGGTCACAATTTCAGCAAAAATCTGACTTTCGGCAATTCACTCAAACATGCTGCCAAACGGTTGCACATGCTCCCCTGAGAGGTTTGGGGGTCGAAGCAGAAGGCTTGTTATCAGAGGACAATAAATCAGTCCTCGACAACTTAACCGGCAGAAGAATATTATTTTGAAAAAATCCCTAAGCCCCGGGGTCACAATTTCAGCAAAAATCTGCCTTTTGGCAATTCACTCAAAAACGGTGCCAAACGGTTGCACATGCTCCCCTGAGAGGTTTGGGGGTCGAAACAGAAGGCTTTTTATCACAGAACAAGAAATCAGCCCTCGACAACATAACCGGCAGAAAAATATTTTTTTGAAAAAATCCCTAAGCCCCGGGGTCACAATTTCAGCAAAAATCTGACTTCCGGCAATTCACTCAAAAATGGTGTCAAACGGTTGCAAATGCTCCCCTGAGGGGTTTGGCGGTCGAAACAGAAGGCTTTTTATCACAGCACAAGAAATCAGCCCTCGACCACTTAACCGGCTGAAAAATATTTTTTGAAAAAATCCCTAAGCTCCGGGGTCACAATTTCATCAATAATATGACTTTCGGCAATTCACTCAAAAATGGTGCCAAACAGTTGCAAATGCTCCTCGGAAAGGTTTGGGGGTCGAACCAGAAGGCTTTTTATCACAGGACAGTAAATCAGCCCTCGACAACTTAACTGGCAGAAAAATAATTTTTTGAAAAAATCCCTAAGCCCCGGGGTCACAATTTCTTAAAAAATCTGCCTTTTGGCAATTCACTCAAAAATGGTGCCAAACGGTTGCAAATGCTCCCCTGAGAGGTTTGGGGGTCGAAACAGAAGGCTTTTTATCACAGCACAAGAAATCAGCCCTCGACAACATAACCGGCAGAAAAATATTTTTTTGAAAAAATCCCTAAGCCCCGGGGTCACAATTTCATAAAAAATCTGCCTTTTGGCAATTCACTCAAAAATGGTGTCAAACGGTTGCAAATGCTCCCCTGAGAGGTTTGGCGGTCGAAACAGAAGGCTTTTTATCACAGCACAAGAAATCAGTCCTCGACAACTTAACCGGCAGAAAAATATTTTTTTGAAAAAATCCCTAAGCCCCGGGGTCACAATTTCAGCAAAAATCTGACTTTCGGCAATTCACTCAAAAATGGTGTCAAACAGTTGCAAATGCTCCCCTGAGGGGTTTGGCGGTCGAAACAGAAGGCTTTTTATCACAGCACAAGAAATCAGCCCTCGACCACTTTACCGGCTGAAAAATATTTTTTGAAAAAATCCCTAAGCCCCGGGGTCACAATTTCATCAATAATATGACTTTCGGCAATTCACTCAAAAATGGCGCCAAACGGTTGCAAATGCTCCCCTGAAAGGTTTGGGCATCGAAAAAGAAGGCTTTTTATCACAGCACAAGAAATCAGCCCTCGACAACATAACCGGCAGAAAAATATTTTTTTGAAAAAATCCCTAAGCCCCGGGGTCACAATTTCAGCAAAAATCTGACTTTCGGCAATTCACTCAAACATGCTGCCAAACGGTTGCACATGCTCCCCTGAGAGGTTTGGGGGTCGAAGCAGAAGGCTTTTTATCAGAGGACAATAAATCAGTCCTCGACAACTTAACCGGCAGAAGAATATTATTTTGAAAAAATCCCTAAGCCCCGGGGTCACAATTTCATCAAAAATCTGCCTTTTGGCAATTCACTCAAAAACGGTGCCAAACGGTTGCACATGCTCCCCTGAGAGGTTTGGGGGTCAAAACAGAAGGCTTTTTATCACAGAACAAGAAATCAGCCCTCGACAACATAACCGGCAGAAAAATATTTTTTTGAAAAAATCCCTAAGCCCCGGGGTCACAATTTCAGCAAAAATCTGACTTCCGGCAATTCACTCAAAAATGGTGTCAAACGGTTGCAAATGCTCCCCTGAGGGGTTTGGCGGTCGAAACAGAAGGCTTTTTATCACAGCACAAGAAATCAGCCCTCGACCACTTAACCGGCTGAAAAATATTTTTTGAAAAAATCCCTAAGCCCCGGGGTCACAATTTCATCAATAATATGACTTTCGGCAATTCACTCAAAAATGGTGCCAAACAGTTGCAAATGCTCCTCTTAAATGTTTGGGGGTCAAAACAGAAGGCTTTTTATCACAGCACAAGAAATCAGCCCTCGACAACTTAACCGGCAGAAAAATATTTTTTTGAAAAAATCCCTAAGCCCCGGGGTCACAATTTCATCAAAATCTGCCTTTTGGCAATTCACTCAAAAATGGTGCCAAACGGTTGCAAATGCTCCCCTGAGAGGTTTGGGGGTCGAAACAGAAGGCTTTTTATCACAGCACAAGAAATCAGCCCTCGACAACATAACCGGCAGAAAAATATTTTTTTGAAAAAATCCCTAAGCCCCGGGGTCACAATTTCATAAAAAATCTGCCTTTTGGCAATTCACTCAAAAATGGTGTCAAACGGTTGCAAATGCTCTCCTGAGAGGTTTGGCCGTCGAAACAGAAGGCTTTTTATCACAGCACAAGAAATCAGTCCTCGACAACTTAACCGGCAGAAAAATATTTTTTTGAAAAAATCCCTAAGCCCCGGGGTCACAATTTCAGCAAAAATCTGACTTTCGGCAATTCACTCAAAAATGGTGTCAAACGGTTGCAAATGCTCCCCTGAGGGGTTTGGCGGTCGAAACAGAAGGCTTTTTATCACAGCACAAGAAATCAGCCCTCGACCACTTTACCGGCTGAAAAATATTTTTTGAAAAAATCCCTAAGCCCCGGGGTCACAATTTCATCAATAATATGACTTTCGGCAATTCACTCAAAAATGGCGCCAAACTGTTGCAAATGCTCCCCTGAAAGGTTTGGGCATCGAAAAAGAAGGCTTTTTATCACAGCACAAGAAATCAGCCCTCGACAACATAACCGGCAGAAAAATATTTTTTTGAAAAAATCCCTAAGCCCCGGGGTCACAATTTCAGCAAAAATCTGACTTTCGGCAATTCACTCAAACATGCTGCCAAACGGTTGCACATGCTCCCCTGAGAGGTTTGGGGGTCGAAGCAGAAGGCTTTTTATCAGAGGACAATAAATCAGTCCTCGACAACTTAACCGGCAGAAGAATATTATTTTGAAAAAATCCCTAAGCCCCGGGGTCACAATTTCATCAAAAATCTGCCTTTTGGCAATTCACTCAAAAACGGTGCCAAACGGTTGCACATGCTCCCCTGAGAGGTTTGGGGGTCGAAACAGAAGGCTTTTTATCACAGAACAAGAAATCAGCCCTCGACAACATAACCGGCAGAAAAATATTTTTTTGAAAAAATCCCTAAGCCCCGGGGTCACAATTTCAGCAAAAATCTGACTTCCGGCAATTCACTCAAAAATGGTGTCAAACGGTTGCAAATGCTCCCCTGAGGGGTTTGGCGGTCGAAACAGAAGGCTTTTTATCACAGCACAAGAAATCAGCCCTCGACCACTTAACCGGCTGAAAAATATTTTTTGAAAAAATCCCTAAGCCCCGGGGTCACAATTTCATCAATAATATGACTTTCGGCAATTCACTCAAAAATGGTGCCAAACAGTTGCAAATGCTCCTCGGAAAGGTTTGGGGGTCGAACCAGAAGGCTTTTTATCACAGAACAAGAAATCAGCCCTCGACCACTTAACCGGCAGAAAAAGATTTTTTTGAAAAAATCCCTAAGCCCCGGGGTCACAATTTCATCAAAATCTGCCTTTTGGCAATTCACTCAAAAATGGTGCCAAACGGTTGCAAATGCTCCCCTGAGAGGTTTGGGGGTCGAAACAGAAGGCTTTTTATCACAGCACAAGAAATCAGCCCTCAACAACATAACCGGCAGAAAAATATTTTTTTGAAAAAATCCCTAAGCCCCGGGGTCACAATTTCATAAAAAATCTGGCGTTCTACAATTCACTCAAAAATGGTGCCAAACGGTTGCAAATGCTCCCCTGAGAGGTTTGGCGGTCGAAACAGAAGGCTTTTTATCACAGCACAAGAAATCAGTCCTCGACAACTTAACCGGCAGAAAAATATTTTTTTTGAAAAAATCCCTAAGCCCGGGGTCACAATTTCAGCAAAAATCTGACTTTCGGCAATTCACTCAAAAATGGTGTCAAACGGTTGCAAATGCTCCCCTGAGGGGTTTGGCGGTCGAAACAGAAGGCTTTTTATCACAGCACAAGAAATCAGCCCTCGACCACTTTACCGGCTGAAAAATATTTTTTGAAAAAATCCCTAAGCCCCGGGGTCACAATTTCATCAATAATATGACTTTCGGCAATTCACTCAAAAATGGCGCCAAACGGTTGCAAATGCTCCCCTGAAAGGTTTGGGCATCGAAAAAGAAGGCTTTTTATCACAGCACAAGAAATCAGCCCTCGACAACATAACCGGCAGAAAAAATATTTTTTTGAAAAAATCCCTAAGCCCCGGGGTCACAATTTCAGCAAAAATCTGACTTTCGGCAATTCACTCAAACATGCTGCCAAACGGTTGCACATGCTCCCCTGAGAGGTTTGGGGGTCGAAGCAGAAGGCTTTTTATCAGAGGACAATAAATCAGTCCTCGACAACTTAACCGGCAGAAGAATATTATTTTGAAAAAATCCCTAAGCCCCGGGGTCACAATTTCAGCAAAAATCTGCCTTTTGGCAATTCACTAAAAACGGTGCCAAACGGTTGCACATGCTCCCCTGAGAGGTTTGGGGGTCGAAACAGAAGGCTTTTTATCACAGAACAAGAAATCAGCCCTCGACAACATAACCGGCAGAAAAATATTTTTTTGAAAAAATCCCTAAGCCCCGGGGTCACAATTTCAGCAAAAATCTGACTTCCGGCAATTCACTCAAAAATGGTGTCAAACGGTTGCAAATGCTCCCCTGAGGGGTTTGGCGGTCGAAACAGAAGGCTTTTTATCACAGCACAAGAAATCAGCCCTCGACCACTTAACCGGCTGAAAAATATTTTTTGAAAAAATCCCTAAGCCCCGGGGTCACAATTTCATCAATAATATGACTTTCGGCAATTCACTCAAAAATGGTGCCAAACAGTTGCAAATGCTCCTCGGAAAGGTTTGGGGGTCGAACCAGAAGGCTTTTTATCACAGAACAAGAAATCAGCCCTCGACCACTTAACCGGCAGAAAAAGATTTTTTTGAAAAAATCCCTAAGCCCCGGGGTCACAATTTCAGCAAAAATCTGACTTTCGGCAATTCACTCAAAAATGGTGCCAAACGGTTGCAAATGCTCCTCGGAAAGGTTTGGGGGTCGAAACAGAAGGCTTTTTCTCACAGGACAATAAATCAGCCCTCAACCACTTAGCTGGAAAAAAAGATTTTTTTGAAAAAATCCCAAGCCCCGGGGTCACAATTTCATCAAAAATCTGCCTTTTGACAATTCACTCAAAAATGGTGCCAAACGGTTGCAAATGCTCCCCTGTGAGGTTTGGGGGTCGAAACAGAAGGCTTTTTATCACAGAACAAGAAATCAGCCCTCGACCACTTAACCGGCAGAAAAATATTTTTTGAAAAAATCCCTAAGCCCCGGGGTCACAATTTCATAAAAAATCTGCCTTTCGGCAATTCACTCAAAAATGGTTCCAAACGGTTGCAAATGCTCCCCTGAAAGGTTTGGGGGTCGAAACAGAAGGCTTTTTATCACAGGACAATAAATCAGCCCTCGACCACTTAACCTGCAGAAAAATATTTTTTTGAAAAAATCCCTAAGCCCCGGGGTCACAATTTCAGCAAAAATCTGACTTTCGGCAATTCACTCAAAAATGGTGTCAAACGGTTGCAAATGCTCCCCTGAGGGGTTTGGCGGTCGAAACAGAAGGCTTTTTATCACAGCACAAGAAATCAGCCCTCGACCACTTTACCGGCTGAAAAATATTTTTTGAAAAAATCCCTAAGCCCCGGGGTCACAATTTCATCAATAATATGACTTTCGGCAATTCACTCAAAAATGGCGCCAAACGGTTGCAAATGCTCCCCTGAAAGGTTTGGGCATCGAAAAAGAAGGCTTTTTATCACAGCACAAGAAATCAGCCCTCGACAACATAACCGGCAGAAAAATATTTTTTTGAAAAAATCCCTAAGCCCCGGGGTCACAATTTCAGCAAAAATCTGACTTTCGGCAATTCACTCAAACATGCTGCCAAACGGTTGCACATGCTCCCCTGAGAGGTTTGGGGGTCGAAGCAGAAGGCTTTTTATCAGAGGACAATAAATCAGTCCTCGACAACTTAACCGGCAGAAGAATATTATTTTGAAAAAATCCCTAAGCCCCGGGGTCACAATTTCATCAAAAATCTGCCTTTTGGCAATTCACTCAAAAACGGTGCCAAACGGTTGCACATGCTCCCCTGAGAGGTTTGGGGGTCGAAACAGAAGGCTTTTTATCACAGAACAAGAAATCAGCCCTCGACAACATAACCGGCAGAAAAATATTTTTTTGAAAAAATCCCTAAGCCCCGGGGTCACAATTTCAGCAAAAATCTGACTTCCGGCAATTCACTCAAAAATGGTGTCAAACGGTTGCAAATGCTCCCCTGAGGGGTTTGGCGGTCGAAACAGAAGGCTTTTTATCACAGCACAAGAAATCAGCCCTCGACCACTTAACCGGCTGAAAAATATTTTTTGAAAAAATCCCTAAGCCCCGGGGTCACAATTTCATCAATAATATGACTTTCGGCAATTCACTCAAAAATGGTGCCAAACAGTTGCAAATGCTCCTCGGAAAGGTTTGGGGGTCGAACCAGAAGGCTTTTTATCACAGAACAAGAAATCAGCCCTCGACCACTTAACCGGCAGAAAAAGATTTTTTTGAAAAAATCCCTAAGCCCCGGGGTCACAATTTCAGCAAAAATCTGACTTTCGGCAATTCACTCAAAAATGGTGCCAAACGGTTGCAAATGCTCCTCGGAAAGGTTTGGGGGTCGAAACAGAAGGCTTTTTCTCACAGGACAATAAATCAGCCCTCAACCACTTAACTGGAAAAAAAGATTTTTTTGAAAAAATCCCAAGCCCCGGGGTCACAATTTCATCAAAAATCTGCCTTTTGACAATTCACTCAAAAATGGTGCCAAACGGTTGCAAATGCTCCCCTGTGAGGTTTGGGGGTCGAAACAGAAGGCTTTTTATCACAGAACAAGAAATCAGCCCTCGACCACTTAACCGGCAGAAAAATATTTTTTGAAAAAATCCCTAAGCCCCGGGGTCACAATTTCATAAAAAATCTGCCTTTCGGCAATTCACTCAAAAATGGTTCCAAACGGTTGCAAATGCTCCCCTGAAAGGTTTGGGGGTCGAAACAGAAGGCTTTTTATCACAGGACAATAAATCAGCCCTCGACCACTTAACCTGCAGAAAAATATTTTTTTGAAAAAATCCCTAAGCCCCGGGGTCACAATTTCAGCAAAAATCTGACGTTCTACAATTCACTCAAAAATGGTGCCAATCGGTTGTAAATGCTCCCCTGAAAGGTTTGGGGATCGAAACAGAAAGCTTTTTATCACAGGACAGTAAATCAGCCCTCGACAACTTAACCGGCAGAAAAAGATTTTTTTGAAAAAATCCCTATGCCCCGGGGTCACAACTTCAGCAAAAATCTGACTTTCGGCAATTGACTCAAAAATGGTGTCAAACGGTTGCAAATGCTTCCCTGAGAGATTTGGGGGTCGAAACAGAAGGCTTTTTATCACACCACAAGAAATCAGTCCTCGACCACTTAACCAGCAGAAAAATATTTTTTGAAAAAATCCCTAAGCCCCGGGGTCACAATTTCATCAATAATATGACTTTCGGCAATTCACTCAAAAATGGTGCCAAACAGTTGCAAATGCTCCTCGGAAAGGTTTGGGGGTCGAACCAGAAGGCTTTTTATCACAGAACAAGAAATCAGCCCTCGACCACTTAACCGGCAGAAAAAGATTTTTTTGAAAAAATCCCTAAGCCCCGGGGTCACAATTTCAGCAAAAATCTGACTTTCGGCAATTCACTCAAAAATGGTGCCAAACGGTTGCAAATGCTCCTCGGAAAGGTTTGGGGGTCGAAACAGAAGGCTTTTTATCACAACACAAGAAATCAGCCCTCGACCACTTAACCGGCAGAACAATATTTTTTTGAAAAAATCCCTAAGCTCCGGGGTCACAATTTCAGCAAAAATATGGCGTTCTACAATTCACTCAAAAATGGTGTCAAACGGTTGCAAATGCTCCCCTGAGAGGTTTGGCGGTCGAAACAGAAGGCTTTTTATCACAGAACAAGAAATCAGCCCTCGACAACTTAACCGACAGAAAAATATTTTTTTGAAAAAATCCCTAAGCCCCAGGGTCACAATTTCAGCAAAAATCTGACTTCCGGCAATTCACTCAAAAATGGTGTCAAACGGTTGCAAATGCTCCCCTGAGGGGTTTGGCGGTCGAAACAGAAGGCTTTTTATCACAGCACAAGAAATCAGCCCTCGACCACTTAACCGGCTGAAAAATATTTTTTGAAAAAATCCCTAAGCCCCGGGGTCACAATTTCATCAATAATATGACTTTCGGCAATTCACTCAAAAATGGTGCCAAACGGTTGCAAATGCTCCTCTTAAATGTTTGGGGGTCAAAACAGAAGGCTTTTTATCACAGCACAAGAAATCAGCCCTCGACAACTTAACCGGCAGAAAAATATTTTTTTGAAAAAATCCCTAAGCCCGGGGTCACAATTTCATCAAAAATCTGCCTTTTGGCAATTCACTCAAAAATGGTGCCAAACGGTTGCAAATGCTCCCCTGAGAGGTTTGGGGGTCGAAACAGAAGGCTTTTTATCACAGCACAAGAAATCAGCCCTCGACAACATAACCGGCAGAAAAATATTTTTTTGAAAAAATCCCTAAGCCCCGGGGTCACAATTTCATAAAAAATCTGCCTTTTGACAATTCACTCAAAAATGGTGTCAAACGGTTGCAAATGCTCCCCTGAGAGGTTTGGCGGTCGAAACAGAAGGCTTTTTATCACAGCACAAGAAATCAGTCCTCGACAACTTAACCGGCAGAAAAATATTTTTTTGAAAAAATCCCTAAGCCCCGGGGTCACAATTTCAGCAAAAATCTGACTTTCAGCAATTCACTCAAAAATGGTGTCAAACGGTTGCAAATGCTCCCCTGAGGGGTTCGGCGGTCGAAACAGAAGGCTTTTTATCACAGCACAAGAAATCAGCCCTCGACCACTTAACCGGCTGAAAAATATTTTTTGAAAAAATCCCTAAGCCCCGGGGTCACAATTCCATCAAAAATCTTCCTTTTGGCAATTCACTAAAAAATTGTGCCAAACGGTTGCAAATGCTCCCCTGAGAGGTTTGGGGGTCGAAACAGAAGGCTTTTTATCACAGCACAAGAAATCAGCCCTCGACAACATAACCGGCAGAAAAATATTTTTTTGAAAAATTCCCTAAGCCCCGGGGTCACAATTTCATAAAAAATCTGCCTTTTGGCAATTCACTCAAAAATGGTGTCAAACGGTTGCAAATGCTCCCCTGAGAGGTTTGGCGGTCGAAACAGAAGGCTTTTTATCACAGCACAAGAAATCAGTCCTCGACAACTTAACCGACAGAAAAATATTTTTTTGAAAAAATCCCTAAGCCCCAGGGTCACAATTTCAGCAAAAATCTGACTTCCGGCAATTCACTCAAAAATGGTGTCAAACGCTTGCAAATGCTTCCCTGAGGGGTTTGGCGGTCGAAACAGAAGGCTTTTTATCACAGCACAAGAAATCAGCCCTCGACCACTTTACCGGCTGAAAAATATTTTTGTAAAAAATCCCTAAGCCCCGGGGTCACAATTTCATCAATAATATGACTTTCGGCAATTCACTCAAAAATGGCGCCAAACGGTTGCAAATGCTCCCCTGAAAGGTTTGGGCATCGAAAAAGAAGGCTTTTTATCACAGCACAAGAAATCAGCCCTCGACAACATAACCGGCAGAAAAATATTTTTTTGAAAAAATCCCTAAGCCCCGGGGTCACAATTTCAGCAAAAATCTGACTTTCGGCAATTCACTCAAACATGCTGCCAAACGGTTGCACATGCTCCCCTGAGAGGTTTGGGGGTCGAAGCAGAACGCTTTTTATCAGAGGACAATAAATCAGTCCTCGACAACTTAACCGGCAGAAGAATATTATTTTGAAAAAATCCCTAAGCCGCGGGGTCACAATTTCATCAATAATATGACTTTCGGCAATTCACTCAAAAATGGTGCCAAACGGTTGCAAATGCTCCTCTGAAATGTTTGGGGGTCAAAACAGAAGGCTTTTTATCACAGCACAAGAAATCAGCCCTCGACCACTTAACCGGCAGAAAAATATTTTTTGAAAAAATCCCTAAGCCCCGGGGTCACAATTACAGCAAAAAACTGACTTTCGGCAATTCACTCAAAAATGGCGCCAATCGGTTGCAAATGCTCCCCTGAAAGGTTTGGGCATCGAAAAAGATGGCTTTTTATCACAGGACAGTAAATCAGCCCTCGACCACTTAACCGGCAGAAAAATATTTTTTTGAAAAATCCCTAAGCCCCGGGGTCACAATTTCATCAAAAATCTGCCTTTTGACAATTCACTCAAAAATGGTGCCAAACGGTTGCAAATGCTCCCCTGAAAGGTTTGGGGGTCGAAACAGAAGGCTTTTTATCACAGAACAAGAAATCAGCCCTCGACCACTTAACCGGCAGAAAAATATTTTTTGAAAAAATCCCTAAGCCCCGGGGTCACAATTTCAGCAAAAATCTGACTTTCGGCAATTCACTCAAAAATGGTGCCAAACGGTTGCAAATGCTCCTCGGAAAGGTTTGGGGGTCGAAACAGAAGGCTTTTTATCACAACACAAGAAATCAGCCCTCGACCACTTAACCGGCAGAACAATATTTTTTTGAAAAAATCCCTAAGCTCCGGGGTCACAATTTCAGCAAAAATCTGGCGTTCTACAATTCACTCAAAAATGGTGTCAAACGGTTGCAAATGCTCCCCTGAGAGGTTTGGCGGTCGAAACAGAAGGCTTTTTATCACAGAACAAGAAATCAGCCCTCGACAACTTAAACGACAGAAAAATATTTTTTTGAAAAAATCCCTAAGCCCCGGGGTCACAATTTCAGCAAAAATCTGACTTCCGGCAATTCACTCAAAAATGGTGTCAAACGGTTGCAAATGCTCCCCTGAGGGGTTTGGGCGTGGAACCAGAAGGCTTTTTATCACAGCACAAGAAATCAGCCCTCGACCACTTAACCGGCAGAAAAATATTTTTTGAAAAAATCCCTAAGCCCCGGGGTCACAATTTCATAAATAATATGACTTTCGGCAATTCACTCAAAAATGGTGCCAAACGGTTGCAAATGCTCCCCTGAAAGGTTTGGGCATCGAAAAAGAAGGCTTTTTATCACAGCACAAGAAATCAGCCCTCGACAACATAACCGGCAGAAAAATATTTTTTTGAAAAAATCCCTAAGCCCCAGGGTCACAATTTCAGCAAAAATCTGACTTTCGGCAATTCACTCAAACATGCTGCCAAACGGTTGCACATGCTCCCCTGAGAGGTTTGGGGGTCGAAGCAGAACGCTTTTTATCAGAGGACAATAAATCAGTCCTCGACAACTTAACCGGCAGAAGAATATTATTTTGAAAAAATCCCTAAGCCCCGGGGTCACAATTTCATCAAAAATCTGCCTTTTGGCAATTCACTCAAAAACGGTGCCAAACGGTTGCACATGCTCCCCTGAGAGGTTTGGGGGTCGAAACAGAAGGCTTTTTATCACAGAACAAGAAATCAGCCCTCGACAACATAACCGGCAGAAAAATATTTTTTTGAAAAAATCCCTAAGCCCCAGGGTCACAACGTCAGCAAAAATCTGACTTACGGCAATTCACTCAAAAATGGTGCCAAACTGTTGCAAATGCTCCTCGGAAAGGTTTGGGGGTCAAAACAGAAGGCTTTTTATCACAACACAAGAAATCAGCCCTCGACCACTTAACCGGCAGAACAATATTTTTTTGAAAAAATCCCTAAGCTCCGGGGTCACAATTTCAGCAAAAATCTGGCGTTCTACAATTCACTCAAAAATGGTGTCAAACGGTTGCAAATGCTCCCCTGAGAGGTTTGGCGGTCGAAACAGAAGGCTTTTTATCACAGAACAAGAAATCAGCCCTCGACAACTTAACCGACAGAAAAATATTTTTTTGAAAAAATCCCTAAGCCCCGGGGTCACAATTTCAGCAAAAATCTGACTTCCGGCAATTCACTCAAAAATGGTGTCAAACGGTTGCAAATGCTCCCCTGAGGGGTTTGGCGGTCGAAACAGAAGGCTTTTTATCACAGCACAAGAAATCAGCCCTCGACCACTTAACCGGCTGAAAAATATTTTTTGAAAAAATCCCTAAGCCCCGGGGTCACAATTTCATCAATAATATGACTTTCGGCAATTCACTCAAAAATGGTGCCAAACGGTTGCAAATGCTCCTCTGAAATGTTTGGGGGTCAAAACAGAAGGCTTTTTATCACAGCACAAGAAATCAGCCCTCGACCACTTAACCGGCAGAAAAATATTTTTTGAAAAAATCCCTAAGCCCCGGGGTCACAATTACAGCAAAAAACTGACTTTCGGCAATTCACTCAAAAATGGCGCCAATCGGTTGCAAATGCTCCCCTGAAAGGTTTGGGCATCGAAAAAGATGGCTTTTTATCACAGGACAGTAAATCAGTCCTTGACAACTTAACCGGCAGAAAAAGATTTTTTTGAAAAAATCCCTAAGCCCCGGGGTCACAATTTCATCAAAAATCTGACTTTCGGCAATTCACTCAAAAATGGTGTCAAACGGTTGCAAATGCTCCCCTGAGGGGTTTGGAGGTTGAAACAGAAGGCTTTTTATCACAGGACAGTAAATCAGCCCTCGACCACTTAACCGGCAGAAAAATATTTTTTTGAAAAAATCCCTAAGCCCCGGGGTCACAATTTCAGCAAAAATCTGACTTCCGGCAATTCACTCAAAAATGGTGTCAAACGGTTGCAAATGCTCCCCTGAGGGGTTTGGCGGTCGAAACAGAAGGCTTTTTATCACAGCACAAGAAATCAGCCCTCGACCACTTAACCGGCAGAAAAATATTTTTTGAAAAAATCCCTAAGCCCCGGGGTCACAATTTCATCAATAATATGACTTTCGGCAATTCACTCAAAAATGGTGCCAAACGGTTGCAAATGCTCCTCTTAAATGTTTGGGGGTCAAAACAGAAGGCTTTTTATCACAGCACAAGAAATCAGCCCTCGACAACTTAACCGGCAGAAAAATATTTTTTTGAAAAAATCCCTAAGCCCCGGGGTCACAATTTCATCAAAAATCTGCCTTTTGGCAATTCACTCAAAAATGGTGCCAAACGGTTGCAAATGCTCCCCTGAGAGGTTTGGGGGGCGAAACAGAAGGCTTTTTATCACAGCACAAGAAATCAGCCCTCGACAACTTAACCGGCAGAAAAATATTTTTTGAAAAAATCCCTAAGCCCCGGGGTCACAATTTCAGCAAAAATCTGACTTTCGGCAATTCACTCAAAAATGGCGCCAATCGGTTGCAAATGCTCCCCTGAAAGGTTTGGGCATCGAAAAAGAAGGCTTTTTATCACAGGACAGTAAATCAGCCCTCGACCACTTAACCGGCAGAAAAATATTTTTTTGAAAAAATCCCTAAGCCCCGGGGTCACAATTTCATCAAAAATCTGCCTTTTGACAATTCACTCAAAAATGGTGCCAAACGGTTGCAAATGCTCCCCTGAAAGGTTTGGGGGTCGAAACAGAAGGCTTTTTATCACAGAACAAGAAATCAGCCCTCGACCACTTAACCGGCAGAAAAATATTTTTTGAAAAAATCCCTAAGCCCCGGGGTCACAATTTCAGCAAAAATATGTCTTTCGCCAATTCACTCAAAAATGGTGCCAAACGGTTGCAAATGCTCCTCGGAAAGGTTTGGGGGTCGAAACAGAAGGCTTTTTATCACAACACAGGAAATCAGCCCTCGACCACTTAACCGGCAGAACAATATTTTTTTGAAAAAATCCCTAAGCTCCGGGGTCACAATTTCAACAAAAATCTGGCATTCTACAATTCACTCAAAAATGGTGTCAAACGGTTGCAAATGCTCCCCTGAGAGGTTTGGCGGTCGAAACAGAAGGCTTTTTATCACAGAACAAGAAATCAGCCCTCGACAACTTAACCGACAGAAAAATATTTTTTTGAAAAAATCCCTAAGCCCCGGGGTCACAATTTCAGCAAAAATCTGACTTCCGGCAATTCACTCAAAAATGGTGTCAAACGGTTGCAAATGCTCCCCTGAGGGGTTTGGCGGTCGAAACAGAAGGCTTTTTATCACAGCACAAGAAATCAGCCCTCGACCACTTAACCGGCAGAAAAATATTTTTTGAAAAAATCCCTAAGCCCCAGGGTCACAATTTCATAAATAATATGACTTTCGGCAATTCACTCAAAAATGGTGCCAAACGGTTGCAAATCCTCCTCTGAAATGTTTGGGGGTCAAAACAGAAGGCTTTTTATCACAGCACAAGAAATCAGCCCTCGACAACTTAACCGGCAGAAAAATATTTTTTTGAAAAAATCCCTAAGCCCCGGGGTCACAATTTCATCAATAATATGACTTTCGGCAATTCCCTCAAAAATGGTGCCAAACAGTTGCAAATGCTCCTCGGAAAGGTTTCGGGGTCGAACCAGAAGGCTTTTTATCACAGGACAGTAAATCAACCCTCAACAACTTAACTGGCAGAAAAATATATTTTTGAAAAAATACCTAAGGCCCGGGGTCACAATTTCATCAAAAATCTGACTTTCGGCAATTCACTCAAAAATGGTGCCAAACGGTTGCAAATGCTCCCCTGAGAGGTTTGGGGGTCGAAACAGAAGGCTTTTTCTCACAGGACAATAAATCAGCCCTCAACCACTTAACCGGCAAAAAAAGATTTTTTTGAAAAAATCCCTAAGCCCCGGGGTCACAATTTCAGCAAAAATCTAACTTTCGGCAATTCACTCAAAAATGGTGCCAAACGGTTGCAAATGCTCCTCGGAAAGGTTTGGGGGTCGAAACAGAAGGCTTTTTCTCACAGGACAATAAATCAGTCCTCGACAACTTAACCGGCAGAAGAATATTTTTTAGAAAAAATCCCTAAGCCCCGGGGTCACAATTTCAGCAAAAATCTGACTTTTGGCAATTCACTCAAAATGGTGCCAAACGGTTGCAAATGCTCCCCTGAGAGGTTTGGGGGTCGAAACAGAAGGCTTTTTATCACAGAACAAGAAATCAGCCCTCGACCACTTAAACGGCAGAAAAATATTTTTTCAATAAATCCCTAAGCCCCGGAGTCATAATTTCAGCAAAAATCTGACTTTTGGCAATTCACTCAAAATGGTGCCAAACGGTTGCAAATGCTCCCCTGAGAGGTTTGGGGGTCGAAACAGAAGGCTTTTTATCACAGAACAAGAAATCAGCCCTCGACCACTTAACCGGCAGAAAAATATTTTTTGAAAAAATCCCTAAGCCACAATTTCATCAATAATATGACTTTCGGCAATTCACTCAAAAATGGTGCCAAACGGTTGCAAATGCTCCTCGGAAAGGTTTGGGGGTCGAAACAGAAGGCTTTTTCTCACAGGACAATAAATCAGCCCTCAACCACTTAACTGGCAAAAAAACATTTTTTTGAAAAAATCCCTAAGCCCCGGGGTCACAATTTAAGCAAAAATCTGACTTTCGGCAATTCACTCAAAAATGCTGCCAATCGGTTGCAAATGCTCCCCTGAAACGTTTGGGGATCGAAACAGAAGGCTTTTTATCACAGGACAGTAAATCAGCCCTCGACAACTTAACCGGCAGAAAAATAATTTTTTCAAAAAATCCCTAATCCCCGGGGTCACAATTTCATAAAAAATCTGCCTTTTGGCAATTCACTCAAAAATGGTGTCAAACGGTTCCAAATGCTCCCCTGAGAGGTTTGGCGGTCGAAACAGAAGGCTTTTTATCACAGCACAAGAAATCAGCCCTCGACCACTTAACCGGCTGTAAAATATTTTTGGAAAAAATCCCTAAGTCCCGGTCACAATTTCATCAATAATATGACTTTCGGCAATTCACTCAAAAATGGTGCCAAACAGTTGCAAATGCTCCCCTGAGAGGTTTGGGGGTCGAAACAGAAGGCTTTTTCTCACAGGACAATAAATCAGTCCTCGACAACTTAACCGGCAGAAAAATATTTTTTAGAAAAAATCCCTAAGCCCCGGAGTCACAATTTCATAAAAAATCTGCCTTTTGGCAATTCACTCAAAAATGGTGTCAAACGGTTGCAAATGTTCTCCTGAGAGGTTTGGGGGTCGAAACAGAAGGCTTTTTCTCACAGGACAATAAATCAGCCCTCAACCACTTAACCGGCAAAAAAAGATTTTTTTGAAAAAATCCCTAAGCCCCGGGGTCACAATTTCAGCAAAAATCTAACTTTCGGCAATTCACTCAAAAATGATGCCAAACGGTTGCAAATGCTCCTCGGAAAGGTTTGGGGGTCGAAACAGAAGGCTTTTTCTCACAGGACAATAAATCAGTCCTCGACAACTTAACCGGCAGAAGAATATTTTTTTGAAAAAATCCCTAAGCCCCGGGGTCACTATTTCATAAAAAATCTGCCTTTTGGCAATTCACTCAAAAATGGTGCCAAACGGTTGCAAATGCTCCCCTGAGAGGTTTGGGGGTCGAAACAGAAGGCTTTTAATCACAGAACAAGAAATCAGCCCTCGACCACTTAACCGGCAGAAAAATATTTTTTGAAAAAATCCCTAAGCCCCGGGGTCACAATTTCAGCAAAAATCTGACTTTCGGCAATTCACTCAAACTGGTGCCAAACGGTTGCAAATGCTCCCCTGAGAGGTTTGGCGGTCGAAACAGAAGGCTTTTTATCACAGACCAAGAAATCAGCCCTCGACCACTTAACCGGCAGAAAAATACTTTTTGAAAAAATCCCTAAGCCCCGGGGTCACAATTTCAGCAAAAATCTGACTTTCGGCAATTCACTCAAAAATGGTGCCAATCGGTTGCAAATGCTCCCCTGAAAGGTTTGGGGATCGAAACAGAAGGCTTTTTATCACACCACAAGAAATCAGCCCTCGACCACTTAACCAGCAGAAAAATATTTTTTAAAAAAATCCCTAAGCCCCGGGGTCACAATTTCATCAATAATATGACTTTCGGCAATTCACTCAAAAATGGTGCCAAACAGTTGCAAATGCTCCTCGGAAAGGTTTGGGGGTCGAACCAGAAGGCTTTTTATCACAGGACAGTAAATCAGCCCTCAACAACTTAACCGGCAGAAAAAGATTTTTTTGAAAAAATCCCTATGCCCCGGGGTCACAACTTCAGCAAAAATCTAACTTTCGGCAATTCACTCAAAAATGGTGTCAAACGGTTGCAAATGCTTCCCTGAGAGATTTAGGGGTCGAAACAGAAGGCTTTTTATCACACCACAAGAAATCAGCCCTCGACCACTTAACCGGCAGAAAAATATTTTTTTGAAAAAATCCCTAAGCCCCGGGGTCACAATTTCATAAAAAATCTGCCTTTTGGCAATTCACTCAAAAATGGTGTCAAACGGTTGCAAATGCTCCCCTGAGAGGTTTGGCGGTCGAAACAGAAGGCTTTTTATCACAGCACAAGAAATCAGTCCTCGACAACTTAACCGGCAGAAAAATATTTTTTGAAAAAATCCCTAAGCCCCGGGGTCACAACTTCAGCAAAAATCTGACTTTCGGCAATTCACTCAAAAATGGTGTCAAACGGTTGCAAATGCTCCCCTGAGGGGTTTGGCGGTCGAAACAGAAGGCTTTTTATCACAGGACAGTAAATCAACCCTCGACAACTTAACTGGTAGAAAAATATATTTTTGAAAAAATACCTAAGGCGGTCACAATTTCATCAAAAATCTGACTTTCGGCAATTCACTCAAAAATGGTGCCAAACGGTTGCAAATGCTCCCCTGAGAGGTTTGGGGGTCGAAACAGAAGGCTTTTTATCACAGAACAAGAAATCAGCCCTCGACCACTTAACCGGCAGAAAAATATTTTTTGAAAAAATCCCTAAGCCCCGGGGTCACAATTTAAGCAAAAATCTGACTTTCGGCAATTCACTCAAAAATGGTGCCAATCGGTTGCAAATGCTCCCCTGAAACGTTTGGGGATCGAAACAGAAGGCTTTTTATCACAGGACAGTAAATCAGCCCTCGACAACTTAACCGGCAGAAAAATAATTTTTTGAAAAAATCCCTAAGCCCCGGGGTCACAATTTCTTAAAAAATCTGCCTTTTGGCAATTCACTCAAAAATGGTGTCAAACGGTTGCAAATGCTCCCCTGAGAGGTTTGGCGGTCGAAACAGAAGGCTTTTTATCACAGAACAAGAAATCAGCCCTCGACCACTTAACCGGCTGAAAAATATTTTTGGAAAAAATCCCTAAGCCCCGGGGTCACAATTTCATCAATAATATGACTTTCGGCAATTCACACAAAAATGGTGCCAAACAGTTGCAAATGCTCCTCGGAAAGGTTTGGGGGTCGAACCAGAAGGCTTTTTATCACAGAACAAGAAATCAGCCCTCGACCACTTAACCGGCAGAAAAATATTTTTTTGAAAATATCCCTAAGCCCCGGGGTCACAATTTCAGCAAAAATCTGACTTTCGGCAATTCACTCAAAAATGGTGCCAAACGGTTGCAAATGCTCCTCGGAAAGGTTTGGGGGTCGAAACAGAAGGCTTTTTATCACAGCACAAGAAATCAGTCCTCGACAACTTAACCGGCAGAAAAATATTTTTTTGAAAAAATCCCTAAGCCCCGGGGTCACAACTTCAGCAAAAATCTGACTTTCGGCAATTCACTCAAAAATGGTGTCAAACGGTTGCAAATGCTCCCCTGAGGGGTTTGGCGGTCGAAACAGAAGGCTTTTTATCACAGGACAGTAAATCAACCCTCGACAACTTAACTGGTAGAAAAATATATTTTTGAAAAAATACCTAAGGCGGTCACAATTTCATCAAAAATCTGACTTTCGGCAATTCACTCAAAAATGGTGCCAAACGGTTGCAAATGCTCCCCTGAGAGGTTTGGGGGTCGAAACAGAAGGCTTTTTATCACAGAACAAGAAATCAGCCCTCGACCACTTAACCGGCAGAAAAATATTTTTTGAAAAAATCCCTAAGCCCCGGGGTCACAATTTAAGCAAAAATCTGACTTTCGGCAATTCACTCAAAAATGGTGCCAATCGGTTGCAAATGCTCCCCTGAAACGTTTGGGGATCGAAACAGAAGGCTTTTTATCACAGGACAGTAAATCAGCCCTCGACAACTTAACTGGCAGAAAAATAATTTTTTGAAAAAATCCCTAAGCCCCGGGGTCACAATTTCTTAAAAAATCTGCCTTTTGGCAATTCACTCAAAAATGGTGTCAAACGGTTCCAAATGCTCCCCTGAGAGGTTTGGCGGTCGAAACAGAAGGCTTTTTATCACAGAACAAGAAATCAGCCCTCGACCACTTAACCGGCTGAAAAATATTTTTGGAAAAAATCCCTAAGCCCCGGGGTCACAATTTCATCAATAATATGACTTTCGGCAATTCACACAAAAATGGTGCCAAACAGTTGCAAATGCTCCTCGGAAAGGTTTGGGGGTCGAACCAGAAGGCTTTTTATCACAGAACAAGAAATCAGCCCTCGACCACTTAACCGGCAGAAAAATATTTTTTTGAAAATATCCCTAAGCCCCGGGGTCACAATTTCATAAAAAATCTGCCTTTTGGCAATTCACTCAAAAATGGTGTCAAACGGTTGCAAATGCTCCCCTGAGAGGTTTGGCGGTCGAAACAGAAGGCTTTTTATCACAGCACAAGAAATCAGTCCTCGACAACTTAGCCGGCAGAAAAATATTTTTTGAAAAAATCCCTAAGCCCCGGGGTCACAATTTCAGCAAAAATCTGACTTTCGGCAATTCACTCAAAAATGGTGCCAAACGGTTGCAAATGCTCCTCGGAAAGGTTTGGGGGTCGAAACAGAAGGCTTTTTATCACACCACAAGAAATCAGCCCTCGACAACTTAACCGGCAGAAAAATATTTTTTAGAAAAAATCCCTAAGCCCCGGGGTCACAACTTCAGCAAAAATCTGACTTTCGGCAATTCACTCAAAAATGGTGTCAAACGGTTGCAAATGCTCCCCTGAGAGGTTTGGCGGTCGAAACAGAAGGCTTTTTATCACAGGACAGAAAATCAACCCTCGACAACTTAACCGGCAGAAAAACATATTTTTGAAAAAATACCTAAGGCCCGGGGTCACAATTTCATCAAAAATCTGACTTTCGGCAATTCACTCAAAAATGGTGCCAAACAGTTGCAAATGCTCCCCGGAAAGGTTTGGGGGTCGAACCAGAAGGCCTTTTCTCACAGGACAATAAATCAGCCCTCAACCACTTAACCGGCAAAAAAATATTTTTTGAAAAAATCCCTAAGCCCCGGGGTCACAATTTAAGCAAAAATCTGACTTTCGGCAATTCACTCAAAAATGGTGCCAATCAGTTGCAAATGCTCCCCTGAAAGGTTTGGGGATCGAAACAGAAGGCTTTTTATCACAGGACAGTAAATCAGCCCTCGACAACTTAACCGGCAGAAAAATAATTTTTTGAAAAAATCGCTAAGCCCCGGGGTCACAATTTCTTAAAAAATCTGCCTTTTGGCAATTCACTCAAAAATGGTGTCAAACGGTTCCAAATGCTCCCCTGAGAGGTTTGGCGGTCGAAACAGAAGGCTTTTTATCACAGAACAAGAAATCAGCCCTCGACCACTTAACCGGCTGAAAAATATTTTTGGAAAAAATCCCTAAGCCCCGGTCACAATTTCATCAATAATCTGACTTTCGGCAATTCACTCAAAAATGGTGCCAAACGGTTGCAAATGCTCCCCTGAGAGGTTTGGGAGTCGAAACAGAAGGCTTTTTCTCACAGGACAATAAATCAGTCCTCGACAACTTAACCGGCAGAAGAATATTTTTTAGAAAAAATCCCTAAGCCCCGGGGTCACAATTTCATAAAAAATCTGCCTTTTGGCAATTCACTCAAAAATGGTGCCAAACGGTTGCAAATGCTCCCCTGAGAGGTTTGGGGGTCGAAACAGAAGGCTTTTAATCACAGAACAAGAAATCAGCCCTCGACCACTTAACCGGCAGAAAAATATTTTTTGAAAAAATCCCTAAGCCCCGAGGTCACAATTTCAGCAAAAATCTGACTTTTGGCAATTCACTCAAAATGGTGCCAAACGGTTGCAAAGGCTCCCCTGAGAGGTTTGGCGGTCGAAACAGAAGGCTTTTTATCACAGAACAAGAAATCAGCCCTCGACCACTTAACCGGCAGAAAAATATTTTTTGAAAAAATCCCTAAGCCACAATTTCATCAATAATATGACTTTCGGCAATTCACTCAAAAATGGTGCCAAACAGTTGCAAATGCTCCCCTGAGAGGTTTGGGGGTCGAAACAGAAGGCTTTTTATCACAGAACAAGAAATCAGCCCTCGACCACTTAACCGGCAGAAAAATATTTTTTGAAAAAATCCCTAAGCCCCGGGGTCACAATTTCAGCAAAAATCTGACTTTCGGCAATTCACTCAAAAATGGTGCCAATCGGTTGCAAATGCTCCCCTGAAAGGTTTGGAGATCGAAACAGAAGGCTTTTTATCACAGGACAGTAAATCAGCCCTCGACAACTTAACCGGCAGAAAAATATTTTTTTGAAAAAATCCCTAAGCCCCGGGGTCACAATTTCATAAAAAATCTGCCTTTTGGCAATTCACTCAAAAATGGTGTCGAACGGTTGCAAATGTTCTCCTGAGAGGTTTGGGGGTCGAAACAGAAGGCTTTTTCTCACAGGACAATAAATCAGCCCTCAACCACTTAACCGGCAAAAAAAGATTTTTTTGAAAAAATCCCTAAGCCCCGGGGTCACAATTTCAGCAAAAATCTAACTTTCGGCAATTCACTCAAAAATGGTGCCAAACGGTTGAAAATGCTCCTCGGAAAGGTTTGGGGGTCGAAACAGAAGGCTTTTAATCACAGAACAAGAAATCAGCCCTCGACCACTTAACCGGCAGAAAAATATTTTTTGAAAAAATCCCTAAGCCCCGGGGTCACAATTTCAGCAAAAATCTGACTTTCGGCAATTCACTCAAAATGGTGCCAAACGGTTGCAAATGCTCCCCTGAGAGGTTTGGCGGTCGAAACAGAAGTCTTTTTATCACAGAACAAGAAATCAGCCCTCGACCACTTAACCGGCAGAAAAATACTTTTTGAAAAAATCCCTAAGCCCCGGGGTCACAATTTCAGCAAAAATCTGACTTTCGGCAATTCACTCAAAAATGGTGCCAATCGGTTGCAAATGCTCCCCTGAAAGGTTTGGGGATCGAAACAGAAGGCTTTTTATCACACCACAAGAAATCAGCCCTCGACCACTTAACCAGCAGAAAAATATTTTTTTAAAAAATCCCTAAGCCCCGGGGTCACAATTTCAGCAAAAATCTGACTTTCGGCAATTCACTCAAAAATGG